>NC_055659.1:3934188-4234188 GCF_017976325.1 Chelmon rostratus
ACAGCAGTGCTGTGATTAATAACTCTGCTGAACACACACACACACAAGAGACTTGAATAAGAACCAGAAAATGATGCAGCTGCATTCTGCAAAGCCCCTGTATGTGTTGTTTGCTTGAATGTAATTCATCAGCTTCCTGCAGCTTCCTCTGTCTGTTTGAAGTAAAATATGGTTCAATCCAACTGCAACGCAAATATGAAGGAAAGCTTTCAGATCTGGCAAAGAAGACAAGCGTTTTACTTTGAAACTGGAGGCCACGGTCACTCACTGTCAGTCAACCAACCAATCCAAGAAGTTTCAGCTGCCTAAATATTACCGAACCAGAGCTACACAGGGGGTCCTGTGCTTTTCTTGTATCTCCACCTCAGCCAGCTCACTGTCTTTGTTTTTTGTTTTACTTTTTAATAATTTAATTCTTTCCCTTTTTCAACTCTCTCTCTCTCTCTGTCCCCTTCGGACCACATAACATCGCTTGTGTGTGTGTGTGTGTGTGTTTTGTTGTGTAGGCAGATGTTTGTGTGGATGTTTTTCCCAGTGCCCTCTGCTCATGTGTAAGTGTGTGTGTGTGTGTGTTTTATGTGTGGGTGTATTCTTTGCTTGCAGATTTCTGAGGATGTGCATAGAACAGCGCTCGTGTGTGTGTGTGTGTGTGTGTGTGTGACACGCAGTCTGTGTTGTGTGTTTGACGGATGAGAGGTGAACGGAGCCAGGAACTGAGGGTGTTTACAACTTAATGCTTTTGTGGGTCCTGTTTGTGTTTGAAAAGAAAACCGTTTAAAATAGGATTTCCTGTCCTTTTTTTTTCATTTTGGCTCTTGTATGCATGCATGCATGTGTGTGTGTGCATGCACTGTACGTATCTGTGTGTGAGAAGAGGCATATGCACACTATGTATGTGTAAAATGAAGTGGAGGAGGGTGCCAGGCAGGCAGTGAGAATCGTAATATATCAGTTTCTCTGCTTCTGATGGATTGAAATGTCAAAGAAAAACATGTATCTCCCTCAGGCTCCTGCAGGAAGCTTCTATGTCCTCCAGCTCAGGTTTTCTGCTCTGCTCTGTCAGGTGCTCTCTGCTGTGTTTACTCAGGTTGTTGGTTTTATAGGCAAGGAGCAGCTAACATAGTGGAATGCCGAGGCCAGTAGTGTTGTAAGGTGCGGCGCTACTGATGCCGTCTAGATGGCTCCAAAACGTGAGATAGACCAGTTAAAAAAAGCTCCTCTTCTTTTGCAAGTCACTGTGGTTTTACTTACTTTCACTTCCTGTAACTGTGCTGAAAAAATCTTGCTTTATTAACAAGATACTATAATTTATGCAGGGCTGTGACAGCTGTGATTGACAGGTTGTCAGCTTGCTGTTGGATTAGCATTGACTTCTTGTCTTGTCTTGTCCCCTGTTTGTATAATAGAGCATTGATTTGTGTTTTGGGGTTGTTAAAGGGGCACTATGCAGGAATTGTCAGCTACTGATTGTAAATGCAACATTCAAAGTTGGCCCCCTCTCCCTGCTCAGCGCCACCAGAAGTGCTCAGCCTGCACGTAAGCTGCGAGCTAATATTGTAGGAATGTTAAATTTGCTGTAATGGAGAAGATAAGATAGCAAGCTAACTAAGTTAACTGTTAGCATCCATGTATCCAACAGAAAACAGGAAGGTCTGTGTCACTCTCCTTCATTGCTTGCCGACCCCAGATTCACCTGGAGCGAGCTCTGCCCACATGGTATTTTGTCCTGATATATACGCATTGTTTTGTTGCTGTGCCACTTTCGTAGCATGCTCTTGGAGGCGTGCTGCTTCTGGTCTGGCACCTGGTTGCTACCTTTTAATAATGTCACAACCTTGCCTGCGTGCTGTTATTAGCCGACGCCGACGCTTTGTCACTTTCCTCGACATCTCACACAGATGCACAAGATACCCTTCAGCATCTGTATGCCTAAAAGTAACCAAACTGTGTCCCAGCTGAAGGGCTTCGAAGCTTGTGTCCTACGAAACCAAAACCAAAGCAAAAAGAAATGCGGATTGTGCCCTCACATTCATTAAGTGACAACTTTAACACCCTTTTAGAATTAAATACAACCCCTTGCATCCAAAAATGCAATCAAATCCGCCACGGTCACACACCTCTCTCTCCATGTGTCTGACAAATCTTTGCTCCGGGGTCCTTAAGTTCTTCCCTGTCTGCACAGAATACACTGTAGCTACATTTTAAAGTCGTATATTTCAGTCTAATCAATACATGTGTGGTGTAACTAGTCACACCTCACTTGACACTCATGACTGCGACCTGTCACGACTGTCGGCCACACGCTCCCATCTCTTCAAATTCTGATTCCCCCCAAAAAACCATCTGGATATTTCAAAAGGATATTTTCAAAAATCGATATCAGCCGGTCTTCCCTCAGATTTTATGCCCTCATGCACCTAAAAATCATGTTTCCTGCTGTGAGAGGATGCTGATTGCTGCAGTTTATAGTGAACTAGATTCTCTGTGACAGCTCAGAAAGTACCTCAGGTACAACCCTGACTCCTCTGAACTCCATTCACATCGTATACGACTGATTTGCAACAATAAATGCATTTATAGTTAAGAAAAGTAAGTCTGATTGACTTTTCTGCCAACACGATTTGTAAATGTGATCATCAAATCTACCTGGCGGGTCAAGTGTATGTTAACATTTGAGCAGAAGCACAATCTTCCACTAACCTTAACCAAAACCCAACCAGATGCGGCTCAAGCTGTGAAGTCTATATAAGTTTAAGCCTCCAGTAAATAATTAGAAGGCTTAAACACAGATTTAATAAAGAGACTAAGCGTGGAGGGACCCTGAAATACTCTCTAAATGTAAAATAACCGGGCTGGAAAATAGACATCCTGCACCTAAAATAGACTGTTGCTATGTGGATGTAGGTCCATTCAGCATCAGTGCAACGCTGAGCTGACTCCTTCAGCCTCTTACACAGAATCTCTGCTGCTTCCTGACAAGACGACCGTAGGAGCAAATCAGCCCATTCGTTTGCTGAAATTGTGACGCCACTTGCAAAAACTTAATGAATATAATGAAACAATGTGTTTCATTCACTGTGACATGTCTCCCTTCCCTTTCCTTCTCCTCATGTCTTTCTTTCTTCCTCCCCTCCCCACTCATCCTCACACTCGTCCACTAGCTGTTACCTGTCAGCTCTCCTTTTCCACCTCTCATCTGTCCTCTTTTCATCCTTCTCTCTTCTGTAATCTCCGTCTCCCCTCTCGTCACACTGCAACTAAACAGCTTTATTCTTCACCTCACTTTTCCCCTCTCCCTATTTTCCTCTCTGCTCCTCTGTCGTCCTCCCCCCTTGTTCTCCCATCACGCCTTCTCTCATCTGTTGTCCATATTTTTATTTCTCTTCTCAGCCTCCTGCCTGTTATCTGCTTGGATGTTCTCCTCACTTATCTCACTCTCACTTCCTCCCCCCTTTTCTCAGCTCTCCTTCTCCGTCTCCCTTCATTCTCCCCTTTCCTCCTCCCTCTGCTCTCTTTTCAACACCCCTCCACCTCCTTGTCCTCCCCCTTGCCTCCCCATCGCTCTATTCTCTTCCCCTGCTGATCCCAGCCATTTGCTGCTTTGATCTCTCTGTTATTTTGCTATACGTAGCTTACCCTTCAACCTCCCCTCCGCCCCCGCAACACTGTTACCATGACACTGTGAGAGAGAGAGAAAGAGAGGGATGGATTTTAAGAATTTGGAGCCATGCAGAAGATGATACAGAGTGAGAGAGGTTAAATCGAGACAAAGGGAGAGACTGAAGAGATTATTGTTGGGGATGAGAGACAACAGAAAGAGGGAAAACAGAAAGTTTGAGGTCCAAACCAGAGAGCGAAGTAACATGTGTTATTTTTACACTAAAGAAGTAAAATTGTTTAATTAAGTGTGTTTTCTTGCCAGATTCGCTTGTGGTGCCTGGAAAACATAGACCAGACGCTGAAACTACCGCTGCAGAGTGAGTCTGCAGTGGCGCCTCCTGTCTGAACGGCTCCATTGGTTAAGATGGTTGCCAAAAGGAAGTGGGCAGCGCTTTGTGGCACTTCCTCCTCCTGTCTGAATCCGGCGTCAGGCCACGCTCAGGCCGACCACTCATTTTAATGGAGGCAGTGCATCAATGCAGCAGGGGTGAAACAGCGCAGGGTTGACCAGCAAGCAGCAGAACCTGGCTCAGCCTTCGATCCACAACAATGCAGCATCATCCCACAAGGCGTTGGCCAGTCACATACTCACATCCGTCAACACTGGGATTTGAAAAATGTGGGAAATTTCCCAACGCTGGGTCGTCCCATCGCCCATACCACTGTCCACATGCCCCTTACACTTAGACAAGGCTGTTAGCAGAGGGTGATGGTGAAAATGGGTGGTAGAGTAGAGGTGGCATGAAGACAGTCACTGGTGGAGCATGTTTCTGTGACTCTTTGGTGAACTTTTGCTCTGCAGATTTGTTGCTTTTCCCTCTGTGTGACGCACTAAAATCCGTGTGACATATCTTACAAAAAGCATGACTCTGACTGACGTTTTGCATTAGAAAGGATAAGCCTCCCTCCATTGGGTGAGATATTTACACAAACTTTTAGCCTTTTTGGCAGGTGCTTTATCCCTCATCCTCACATTCACCCTTCTCCTTCTTCTTCATGTTCGTTCTTCTTTCATGGGCCGATGCTGTTTGTCTGAATGACTTCTTGTTGCTGGATGTTACATCTAATCAGCTAATATTCTGCATGCTGCCATCTGCTGCTCCGGAGGGGAATTTAAAAAACACGTCGATATCGTCACGTTGGTGTTGTTCCCACGACATCATCATTATGCTGCTCCAGGACCATTCATTATCATCATTAGGTTAAAAACGCGGGAGATTTATGATATTTAAAGAAGATGACAGCAAGAGAGAAGGGTAAAATACGGGAGAATATGCAAATTACAAAAGTTGTGAAATGCTGTCTCTGTGTTGTAAACCAATGTTCAGTGTCTTGGCATCTAATGAACCTTTAAATTCATGAATTGCTCCAAATAGACTTCCTGGATTGGCTAAGAGCCCTTGGCCATGCTAACAGCTCGCTGAATGCTATGGTGAGCATGCTAACATGTTTAAAAATGTCGATTCTAACATGATAGTGATTACCATGTCCTCCAGTTTTGTGTGTTAGCATGCTAACATTTGGGTCACCAGCATCAGTAGACTTTATCCTCTGGGGACCTTGAATATCTGTATAAAATTCTCATGGCAATCCATCCGATATTTGCCGATGACAGATCGTCATAATGAGAGTCGATGGAAGCATAAAACTCATATACAATAAGAAAGAAAAGTTTTTTTTAAGGCTGCCATAACGGATGATGAGACAAAGAAGCCAGAAGAAATTCCTCAAAAATAAAGGATGAGAAATGACCAGTCTATGACAGAGACGGAAAAGCCAGAACAATAAAAGAGAGGATGAGGAAGAAAGAGCAGGCAGCAAGGAGTAAGGCAGAAAACAGGCAACGCAGAGGAAGAATATATGAGTGTGAGGAAGAGAGGGAGAGGAAAAGAAAGAGAGAGGGAGGCAGCTTAAATTCACACTACTTCCCACACAGAAAGAGAGAGAGAGAGAGAGAGAACAACAAGAGTGAGAGACATAGGTGAAAGACAGAGAGAGAGGGGGGGGGCTGTGTAATCACTTCTCCCCCTTCAGAGAAAAGGATTCGCTCGCTCTCTCTCTCCTTCCTGCCTTCGCCATGTGACCGGCCAACGCTCCAATACCGCTCTCTTTCACTCTCTCCCTCTCTCTCTCATCCTTCACTCGGCTCACACTATGTCTGACTGAGGAGGAGGAAGAGGAGGAGGGAGAGGAAGAAAGCAAGAAGAAGAAGATAAAGAGAAGGAAGGAGGGAGAGAGAGAGAGAGAGGATGTTCTCTGTTTCGCTTAAGTGCCGCTTAGGGGTCATCAGACGCCGAATCAAGGGTACAGTGAGTGTGTGTGTGTGTGTGTGTGTGTGTGTGTGTGTGTTTGTGTGTCAGAGAGAAAGAGACTACTGCCAAACAACTCTGCTGCTGTGTGTGTCAACTGGACGATGCTCTGTGTGTGTGTGTGTGTGTGTGTGTGTGTGTGTGTGTGTTTTCATGTTTGTTTAATGCAATCTTTGATGTGTGTGATTTATAATGCATTCCTATGTGTGTGTAAGTGTGTGCACAATTTGCATCTTCGTACAATGGTGTGTATGTGTGTATGCTGTGTGTGAGTCCCTGCAAGTGTAAATGTTTGTGTGTATGCACGTGTGTGCATTTACAGTAAATCTGTATGCGTGTGTATGTGTGTGTGTGTGTGTGTGTGTGTGCTAGGAGGGAAGCATGACGCCTGCCTCCTGCTGTTGTTGTTGTCGTTTTGTCCTCCTTTCCTTCTTCTTCTTCTTCTCTTTGTCTTTGTTTCAAAGGCTGGATGTCCACAGGAAGCCTCTGAATGAGGTTTGTGTTTAGACCTTATTCTCCTCTTCTCTGATATTCTTGATGTGAGTAAGCGAAGTGTTTGGGCTGGTGTTAGGAGACATGAAGCACTTTAAGTTTTCTTCCTGTGCAGTGAGCCCTGCTGATCATTTTCACAACAGGTGGGTTTTTCTGTGTCTGGGCGAAATGAGATCGTTTGGCACGAATGTGGTCTTCGGCGCCGCTCTTTACCGTGGAAACAGTACTTCAGATCCCGTCGTCTCGTTTATTGTCTTATTTGGGCTGAATGAAGTGTTTCGGGATGTGCTCGAGCAGCTCGTTAGATGCTTGAGTTGTAATGGCTGTAAGTTTCTCTGAAAGGGACGATTAAGTGTTTAAAGTGAAGTTGGAGTGAAGTGGGACACATTTTGATGCAGGTGCAAGTCCAACTCAGTGCAAAATAGTTTTAGTCTAAACCTGCAGCTCACTTGCGAACAGACTAGAGAGACGCTTGACTTATACTCTATAGTGGTTCATGTATTTTAGGTATTGATGCATATTGTGTTGTATCTGTCTCTTTTTCAGAGGGAAATCACTCACTGTTATCACACACCTCTTGTTGACTGAGGCTGTGGAAAGTGATGGACATAATGGCGACAGCTTGTGTGTGTGTGTGTGTGTGTGTGTGTGTGTGTGTGTGTGTGAGCGAGTGAGACAGAAAGGTAGTATTTCTTTAGTGAGCTCGGCGACTGTCTGGATGAGAGCCAGTTCATAAACTTTTATGACTGGAGCATATGAAACTCCTTACTCTTGTTTTATTCAACAAATTCTCTCAATTAAGTGAGATAAATCAAGACATGATGTTTATTATTTATCACGAGGGAACTGATGTTATTTGCAGCTGAGTGTCAGAATTAAATAATTAATGTAAAAGGCAAACCAGGTAATAACCAAAGGAGATTTCTGTGTAATTTACAAAGCTGCAGCCAACTTCTTTTGGTTTGCTGTGAAGTGATTGCAACAGTGTGAAGTTCTATCATGATTAATGCTGAACAATCAGTTCTCATGGAAGAAACAAGATCCAAATAATCACCAGAAAAACACTTGAGATGTTACCAACAAAGAAAAAAAAGCTATTATATAAACATGATTTCACATGAAAAATGCATGAAAAGTAACTTTGCTGCATAAACAACACCCAACGCTTGTATTTGTTCAATATTTCATGTTTTAAACTATTCTCACGAATTCAGTTAAATCTCCCAGCAGGTTTTCACATTTTAGGATTTGAACCAGCAACCCCCCAGCCTCGCTGCAACCAGCGCAAGCAGGAACAGGTATTATCATGGCCGGGCCAATTATTTTCATCAGGTTTCAGATGAAGGTCACTCTGAACTCTGTGGAGTTCTGTGTTTCTCACAATCTTCATTTGATTCATGCAGTGTTTTGCCTCAGTTTCTTCATCTTTTTAGCACAAAAACATCATAAATAATCGCTTCTGATGGATGTGATGTGACTGTAATCTGCTCTCCTGCCTGGGGTCCGTTCTCCATATTCGCTCCTTCAGCGTGTCCTCCTTCTAATCTCGTAATGATACAAAAGTTGCAGCGTCTTTATTGAACTTTCAGCGTATTGTGTCTGTGTGTGAACTGACTCTGATCGCTGCGTTCGTGGTGCACGGATGCAACGGAGCTCTACCTGCATGTCATTACAGCAGCAGGGGGCTACAGTGTGGGGGTTAGCTGTTTGAGCTGTGTGTACTGTTTCATCATGACACAGATTGGGACTTTTTTTTAATGTCTGTGTGCTGGTGTGTGTCAGTGTGGGACTCAGGGACTGAGATGCCTGGTTGGTTGTTAGTGGAACTTGGGGCCAGTTTGTTGTGTGTTGATTGATCTCCAAATCTCTGCAAGCTGTTGGGACCACTAAATCTCCCTCCCTCCCTCTCCCTCCCTCTCTCTCTGCTTACTGACTTTCATTATAAATGAGGCCACTGCTCACAGTATGTGGCATGTTTGTGTGTGTGTGTAGTGTGTTTATGTGGCTGAAAGAGCAGGTGATGCAAGCCTGTGCATCCATATGGTGTGTGTGTGTGTAAAGTGTGTACACAGTATGTTTATGAGTGTGTGTGTGTGTTTTAGCATATTTGTGCGCTGAGCCCATATGAGTGAGCGATGTGTCGTTAAACAGCATTACAGGCCATGTGTGTGTGTGTGTGTGTGTAGATGAATGGTGTTTAGACTCAAAGGAGAGGAATGTGTGTAACAGAGGACGTGGCTGGAAGCAGCAGCTGAATACAAACCTTCAGTCGTCTCACTTTTCACAGTTCAGCATTTCACTGACGTTTCCTCACCAGAAGCTCACATCACGTCGACGAGTCGCTGCTTTCCTCAAATCCAAAAACATTGCAAGACCCAAGTGTCGAATCACAATTCAAATGAGTCCAAAAAGGACTTCATTGTTTTCTCTTCTGACGCCTCAATGGTTGACGGTTTGACATTTGGGGAAATATGCGTTTTTTGCCTTTTTTCTTTGAATTAGTGAAAGATTGATGCCACTCTTATATTTATTTGAAGCCATGACAAAAGACAAAACTACCGACTGTCCAAAGGTAACAAGATCCACCCGTCAGCACTAATTAATGCATTAAGGAATTATCTCATTTGAATAAGCCGCACAAAAACCAAAGCGTACAAAATGCCTTTAGTCTTCTTTGCTCTAAGCAGCTGGCAGGCAACCAGTGCAGACTCCAGGAAGTTACTGGTCCCAGCCAAGAAATAGCCCGACACATAAAATTGAGATTTATTGTTGTTTAACAAACGAGATGTAACATGTTCATTAGCGAGTTTTAGAGGTGCTGGCACAACTTTTGGCAGAGCCAGGCTAGCTGTTTCCCCCTGTTTCCAGTCTTTGTGCTAAGCTAAATTAGCCGGCCGCTGGCGATTTCTTCCTACTCAATGTGCAGATATAAAAATAGTCAAAAATTAGTCTTGTCATCCAACATTATTTGCATGAGGTTGCATGAGAAAAGCATAATGTTGCACAACAAAGACATACTTACAGTATGTCCCCTGTAAGTCCAAGTGCATTCAGTATTTGCAAAGAAAAAACATTGCATTCATTTATTATTTCTAAAATTTAGACTTTTTTTCATACTTTTAATGCTTTTAAAGTGTATGAGAGAGTGACAGATGCCTTCACCAGCAGCACAGCAACCAACACCACGCTGATACTTCCCTTATTAACCTGGGCCTGCACTGAAGCTGGTGTACTTTAAACTGCACTGCTCTCCTCTCACATGGGAGTGAGTGAGTGTGTGTGTGTGTGTGTGTGTTAATGTGAAGGACGCCACGGCTGGAAATGAGAAAGATGTGCTCAGCAAACTTTCCCTGGGTGGAATACATTTTTAGAATATGCCTTAGGTGGCTTGTGTGGAAACCTCCCGTGTGCAGGATTCCTCACTTACTTGTCAGTGTAGAAATCAATAGAGCAGAGGTGTTGCTGGGTGCATTAGATAAGAGCTTTACACGGTTCAGAGAGCTAAATGGCTGAGGCGTGCCACTATAAAGTCTCCGCAATGCATCTGAATGAGTGTCCTGCTCAGCACCTTCCTGTCCATCACACCTCTGTGTCATGTGTGATCATTCTGGACTCGTAGGAATATTGTAGGTCATTTAAGTGGTCGTCTACAGAATGATATTCAAATTTCTTGTTTGGAATAATGTGCTTCACTTTGGACTTAACAAATCTTCCATTTCAGGAGACCCAATTAAAACTTCATAACAGAGTGAGTTAAGATTTTTTTAAAGTTTGAATGATATTATTATCCAGAAATTGTGTTACACAATATATAAACTGAGGATCCTTCTGTCTTAAATTTCTGATTTGTGGCCAGCTGTGGGTGGAGTGGAGATGGAGCTCTCCGCTCAGACGTGTTGCTCACTTGCTTCTTTTTTGGATGAAGATTTGCACCGAAGTCTTTGGTGATTCATCGCTGTCTGTAGGTGGAAGTTTCCCACCAGTGACCACAAAAGCACACAGTTTCATTTGTTCAGTCTTGTCTTACTGCAGCTGCTGAAGGTCAGCCTGATCTCATGGTGTATTCCCTCATAGTTTCTTCATCACGCAACTCAAACTTATAAAACTCAAACGTTCTCGCCCCTCAGAGATCAGGAGTTGGTGTGTTTGTCTTTAAACACAACAGGAGATGAAGAGCAATAATATAAAGACCTGCAAGGACATCCATTGATTTAACACATATGTCCTCGTGTCATACTGTGTTGTACTTTAGTCCCGCTGAAATTGGATAAATTGTTTTTGAACCACCGGCACCATGGTGTTCCCACCTGGTGATCAGAAATGGCAGCACAGTGTGCAGGCTGCAGCTCATGGCTAACACAGCCACAGGTGGGGATCCCATAGGGCTGGTTGCACCAGCAGACTGCAACAATGAGCACAACCACCAAATGTAAAAGTTACATCATTGTTGTTTTCAGGGTTGTGGGACATTATCACAGCTTTATAGCCTGTCTTTACTTCCAATTGGCTTCAGGTTTCCGTGAGACCAGAAAGAGAATTGCAAGAAAGACTCGCCTGTTTTATTGGGTTGGTTACGCTCCTTTAGCTCCGCAGTGGGGGCTATCTGCTGTTTGGCTGTATTTCTTCCTCCAAGCAGAGGCGTCCTCTGTAAGCGTGACTGGATAAAAAGGCTCTACTGCTGATTACTGAGAGGTCAACAGTGTCTCTGGGTCTATGATCCATCACGCCGGAGCACCTGGACTAGAAAAAAAGATGCTCTGCCATAATGGATTTAGTTTCTGCCTGTGGCGCTGTCCCTGGTGCTGATCTCTGGCCTTCAGACACTCGCTGTGGTACTGAACTTAGTGTGGACCAGGCGTGTCAAACTGATTCCAGAAAGGGCCGTGTGGCTGCAGGTTTTTGTTCCAACCAACGAGGAGCACAGCAGGCCAACCAATCAACATCAAGGGATCACTTAGTTATCAGCTGCAGACTGAGATCAGCTGATTATTTGATTCCAGCCTGGTGTGCTACTCCTTGGTTGGAAAGAAAACCTGCAGCCACATGGCCCTTTCTGGAATCAGTTTGACATGCCTGGTGTGGACCATACACACTTATGAGAGTGTGAAGCCCTGAACTCACTATGTTCTGCACATGTGCTCTGACACATCTTTCCCACAACATGGACAATGATGCACAACAAACCTTGATTTTCTCTTCCCAAGTTGTGTTTGGAGGTTTACAGAGTTTTGCATAAAATTTCTACCTCGCCCCCGTCCATTGCTTTCTCCTCCACACGCCTCACTCTGTGCATTTTTCAAAACAGTATTTTAATTCACTGTAGGTGCACAGAAGATTGTTTTTCTGCACGAGTGCAAAGACAGTCCGTGTTTCTATCCCTGCCTTCCTATAAGACGTGAGAGTTGCAGCAGAGCAATGCGAGCGTGGTCCGGCCACACACTTTGATCCTGATGACATGAAAAGGTCACAGAATAGATCCCGTCGAGTGCCTTGTCTCATCACCATCTCGCTGTCTGCTAAATCTGGGTTTAGCAATCATAGCTCCATAGCAGAAGTTGCTAGGTAACTTGTAATGGATGCATGGATCAATAGATACATACATAGTTTAAGAAAAATAAAAACTTTATTGATCCCACACTGGGGAAATTTACTCGTTACAGACAGCAAGAATAAAAAGGAGAGGCAGAAATAACAAACAGACAATAAAAAGGATACATAATAAAATCAACTATGTACATGTACATTATATACAAAAGAGTATAAAAAACAATATCGCCTTGTGAAGGATGGCTCAGTTTCACAGTGGACAAATCAGACAGATGAGATAGCTGAGATAGATTAGATGGGTAGATGATAGATACCACTTTGCAACAAATTAGGTGTCAGTAGAGAAAACCGAGTTCGGGAGGATGTGGGATAAGATGCTGGTGCATTACCTGCTTAAAAATCAGCCAGATGGCAACAGTTGAAAGGGGGCGCCTCTGGTCACCCACAGTGTTGTGGACTTACTCAGTCATTCATTCATTCATTCTGTACTTGGTAAGGTAATTCCTGGCAGTTTTCTGGCCGTAGTTACAGTTTGAACCAAACCATCAGATGGCGCAGAAACTCAAACGCTCTCAATAAAAGCACAAAAAACTTTTGGAGCATTTCATTGTGGACATTCGAGGATATCGTACTCTTTCAGAAGTGGATTCTCCTCTATGTCTTAGCGCTTCAGTCCGGTTACAGTTGAGCACAATGCCAAGACACGTCAAATAATCTTTAGTGAGCTAAGCTTTTCTATGCCGAGGTTAATAAGAGGCAGAGATAGAACAACATGTCAGGCAGCGAGCCTGCCTGAAGGCATGTTTATACCTTATTATAATAATAATCCCTGTGGGGAGGTGCTCTTTTTATTTGCTCACGTCCAGGGAAGTTCGGTCAGACTATCTAATGTTGAACAGCACCTCTGCAGCTACGTGGGGTTCAGTGTCCTTCAGCTACTGTCAGATGGTTGTCAGCGTGTTTTATGAGTCTTTAACCAAATTGGATAAAAGCATCTTATTGTATTTATCATTCATAACAAACACTGTGTCTGTTAATTCAAGTATTTCCTTTGCAATCTGTCATAAATGTGAAAAGCAACAGCTATAGTTGGAATGAAATGCTGCATAGTGTTGGGTGCGAAGTCAAGCCATCACACTTTGTTGTGCAACACCATTTGTTTCAGAGGACACTGTGCGTATAAGCAGAAGTGGCAACAGATTGGCCTCTCAGTTAAACTGACCCAAACAACAGCTGACAAAAATGTCCTCCGGCAAGACGGCGAAGCCTCTGCCAGCTCACTCGTCATAACGGCCTTCTGTTCGAGAGCGCTGGAAACACAGCAGAGGGAGCATCAAAGGTTTCACATGATTTTCTTTGAAGATCCAGTCGCATTCGCAATACGTGTTATCTGCCTCTGTCTATCCCCGGCTGCATCAGAGGGTTTAGCAGTCGGTATAAGAGAAGACAGCAGGAGCGGCATCAAAGCTCTGAGAACCTGATAAAGAACCAAGCGGGACACCCCGTTTCCTCGAGGGAGCATCCACAGATGTCTCTCGCTCTCCCCGTTTCTCTCTCTCTCTTTGTCAAAGTCACACACATATGTAAATATATAGATAAAGAAACGGCACACACACTTTCAGAGCACGTGGAGAGACACTCTAGTGCGTATGCACACATGCAGTACTCATGAACCAGGATCCACTGCTGTAAACATATAAAGGAGATAAACGTGCGCTGTTTCACACTAATTCAAGCTAATTAGCGCTTTAACACAGCTGAGAAGTGTTTTAAGATGCAATTTAACATGCAGTTTAACCCAGTTTAAAGCCATTTGGAGTTTCCACTGCCTTTGTGTCTCTAAGAATGAGGGAGATGACTACCAGCTAAGTGCTGCCATGTCTCTGAGGGCCATTTGGCAGATAACCAACCATCACTGCACGTCTTATTCGATAAATCTAGGCGGCTGGAAAATATGCGCTTCAGTGGCTCTAGTATATACTCTAAGTCTTTAATTTAGCCTTTTTAGAGGCGCATGCTATTGTTTCTGATGGTGTTTTTATGCAGCAGTATGTGTTATAGTAGCAGCTGGTTTTTTCTTCTACTTCAACAGCGTGCATTACACCTGTGCATGTTGCAGATTTGAGGGGTTCTTAGTTGTTTCTGATAAACCCTTAATAATGTTAATAATGTGCTTCTTAAAATAAGTGCTTGGTGAAAACCTGAATTAGTTCATCCAGGTCTGTTTAATGACCAACTGGCATTACCGGAGCCCGATTAGTCATCAAGAGTAATTCTTGTAGTTCGACTGAGGTTGAAACCTGCTGAGTGGAGCCTTTCCAGTCCAAATGCGTAAACTGGCCTGATTGGACAGATTTCAGTCATTCTTTTGATTAGCCAACCCCAGGAACAGCTGTGCTGGAATCAGTCCAGCTGGAATCAGCATGAAAGCGCTGGAGAAAGAGGTTGTTTTTCACAGCTCCTACAACTTTGAACTGTTCAAACTGGAAATGTCACTTTGTGCATTGTAATATGTTTGTGAGATATTTACTTCCATCTGTGTAGCTCGTGAAAATGAACCTCATCATCCTCAGCTGTGTGCCTAACGCAGGACGGTTTGTGACGGACAGATAATCCTTTTGTTTTGATTGGACAGTCACACAAAGATTCAGTCATATGCTGCAACGTTTCAGCAAATATAAAGTGTAGAAAGAAAATATTAATGTAGAGAAGGGGAGAGTATTTCCAGCTATGTTCTGGAAACTGCTGATGACCTCTCACTCATTGCAGTTGTGCAAGTCAGCAATAGGAATAAACTGTGACCTCACCATCCTACGCATCCGGCAACTTTCCCACTTGTAGCAGGTTTGCTGAACTCGCTGCAGCTCCATCCTGAGCAGAAACTGTCTGGACCGTTTCTATTCACCTGTTTTTGCTTTAGAGAACGTTCTGGTCACTGACAAGCTGCAGTCGCTCACTTGTCTGCCGTCTAACGTTCAAGAAAGAATTGCCTGCAGTTCTAATGCAGAGCTGATTCATGTATATGCATGTTTCAATGTTTATTTCAACTGAGATACCCCGAAAAACTGACAGAAATTCTCTGTATACTTGGTTGTGCCCTCGACTACAGAAGGCTGCAGATCTCACACGTCATACATACCAATGATTTCTGCTTCTGAATAATACTTCACAAGATGTTTATGCTATTTTTGAGTTATGGGCAAAACTCATTTTCTTAACTTATGTAAAATCCCAAGGAGGCAGAGACGGGGAGACAGACGAAGTATCTAAGACAGAAGCTGTGAGAGCTGAGACACTTGCTGGAACAAGATGTTTGAGTTTCTGTCCCAGCATCCTTTGCCACTCATTTTGTGCCTAGAGAGCGTGAGCGAGAGGGTGCGTCTGCGTGTCTAATATGCCCCAAATCCACTGGAAGTGTCTCAGGATGTTCCCTGGTTTGGTATGAACATAACACGCTGACCAGTACGACATCAGCTCGGAGCCAAATGGACAGAAAACGTCATGAATATTCCTTCTTGTAATTTCAGCTTTTTTTCCCCGAGAACATTTGACTGACTTTCAAAGCAACAAAAACACAATGCGACCTGTCACTGTCTGGTATTTCTGTCTTCGTTGCTCTTTGCTCAAAGCGAATTCTAATCCAAGGTGCGCATAATGCACTTCTCAAAATCTGCCGTTCATTAGCTAAATCTTCACATCCGTCAGCCCGTCGAGCCCCTGAGGCTCCGAGGCAGAGCTACTTAACGGGGAGGAGGCACTCAGCTCTGACAAACCCCAGTCTCTCACTTGAACAGGCTGTACAAGTGACGTCCTGATGCATCGCCACCGCCTGCTCCCCGCGGAACACATTAACACGCAGGTTAAATGAGGTTAGAGCGAACGAGACGTCGGCCGTGATGCATCGGAAATGTACAATGTGGTGGTAATTTGCCCGAGGGCGCTTGTACTTGCTCCCCGTCTCCGACCTTGCTCTCTCAGCTAATTAAATAAATATAATCCCACAGAGAGGTATGTGGGGGGAAAAGCTGTATGTCATGTGGATCTATTTTTAGGTCGGATACACATTTCCCATTTTCACCTGCGAAGAAGATCAGTTGTGTGAACTCCTCAGTCTTTAATGACTTGCTGGTTCTTTAAAGCTGCAGGCCTCAAGGGTTCAAGTACTTTCTTTCCTGCTCTTTCAGTCGATCAATGTCTTGCCTCCAAAGTTGTCACTCATCCTAATGAACTGTCATCTAACCTGAGACGGAGGCAATCAGTGCTGAAGGAGCAGAAACTGAATCCATGATTTAACAGCGTACGAGCTCATTCTTTAAACATTCGTTGTTGTCACTGTCGCTCTGACTCTCCTCTCCTTTAGCCGCTAACTGCACCCTAATGGCCAAATCTCCAAACCAGCCATCGCTGACCATTCTTATACTGATGGCAGGTGGAGTCTTTATGCTGGTGATAAAGGGAAGGTGATGGCTGGATGTTGACATCGGACCCTGCAATGATTAAGATGTTAATGAGAGGTGATTTGGTGATTTATGATTGGCTGCCATGTACTTACGTGAGCATAAAAGCAGTTTTTTAGTGATTTTCTCTTGAGGCTTGGTCAGACTTACCTTCAGTCCCATGTACCTGCCCTTCACTCTGCAATGGAACCTGCTGCAGGTAATCATGAAATTTTAACAGAAAATGATGCTGCAGTTTCTGGTGACGGGACAGGACTTGCATCAATTACTCCTCAACACTCTTACATACTGTATATAAGTATGAGCAATACACACACGCATATATTTGTTCTGGTCGCTGTTATTTTGAAACGTAAAATAAAAAGCACAGGTGACCACAACACGACAAACACGCATTGACAGTAACTGACAAGTGAACGAAGGGCTTTAGATGAGATGAAGAACGTGAGGTTTGAAATGGAAATAGAGGAGAATGGAAGAGGGGGCAGGAGGTGGAAAAGAGACAGAGAATATTTTTAAAAATTCTCTTTACTTACCGACAGAAATCAATAAATCAATTGCTCTGACAAAAAAATGAGAAAGGAATAGGTGTGGCTGTGATAAGTCCATCCAATCAAAGCATTTGGCCTGAATGAAACGATTGGATGACCCACCTGCCTGTCTAGCATGCTAACATGCTAACCTGACAGCTTTGAGTAGTAACAATGTTCGTTGTTTATGTTCGTTATGATAATGTCAGGTGTGAATGAAAGGTAGTTGGATACAGTTGGATACTGCGCTCCGGTACACGCCCCCTGAGCCGACAGACTCTGAGTCAGCGGCTAACCCAGTAGCACAAAGCACACACCCACAGCAGCGAGCAGCGGCTGCCAGGCTGGGAAGCCCATTCAGACTCAAAGACTGAAAGCTACCTTTGTGGTGGCTCGATGCTGAATTAGGTTCAATGGCAGCCAACGGGCGGCAGGACGGATATTTGCTTAAACCTATGCAATTAAAACAAATCCTTTCGATTTCGAACAGATGGCATAAACAAGAGAAAAATGGATAGAAGACACAAATGTAGGCTGAATGTCTTCCTGATTCAACTTTTACTATGCTCCGTTTCCACAAAATGTGGGATTTAGGCATGAAAGACATACACAGCTTGCGAGCATTGAATACGTCCTATTCAGTAAAACCGTGGATGCTTCTCCCTCCGAGCACTTTGCCTCTGTTTACCTTGGCCGTCTCTAGCGGGAGTTGAACCGCTAACCCTGTCAGTGTTCGTGCTTTGTTCTACCCATTGAGCTGCACATGAACCACGGAGTCATGCTCGCACGGAGCAGGGCCCAGAGGGCATCTTGTGTAGTTGCTCAGTTGGATTAGAGCTACGAGTCTAATAAAGCGGCTGCAGCATCACACTTTCTGTCTGCCTGCTCGTGGATTCAAGAGGATTTCATCTGTAAGCTGCAACTCATCTCTGCATCTTTGCGATGTCTCTGCAGGACTTTAAAGCGCTCATTTCTTTCAAGACTTCTCGTGTTTGCGAAGCAAAATTGGAGGAAAAAACTGGCTTGTTAATCACATTTCTATATCTTTAACGTGGCAGCAATGTTCATAGCTATGTTTTGAGGAACAGAAAACTGCATGATCATAAGCAGGCATGAGCCAAACTGCTGCAGCAATGAGACGGCTTCATGGAGGTCGCAGATCTCCGGATTAATTTCTTTCTGTCTGAGCTCAATGGTCGATGGTCGATGTCGGGATTGACATCAGCAGAATACTTCAGATCTTTGAGGGGGGGAAATTATGACACAACATACGGTGGAAGCTTCTAGTCTTGTGGAATAACTTCAGCACTGACTGAACTTGCTCTAGTGCACTAAGATGATGATGAGTAGAGCCGTTTTATGCTCTGATGAATGTGGAACTGACACAGAAATTATTTTCTGTGTTTTCGTGCAGCTCGTCAGTGCTGAGTCTTGGATTATAATTGTGGGTTTGATGCTTCTGTGTTTGCCTGAAGGAGATACCACAGCTTCCCCGTTCCAGGCTCATTTCCTTTGTCACAGCTTGGTTTAATTCCGTCCGCGGGCCTCTTCAGATGACATGTTTCTGTCACAGCATGAAGCCTCTGGAAGGAAGGTTTCAGAGCTTCTGTTTCACTGTATTAGTGCAGAGAACAAGAGGAGGACAGTCAGTGGCCACAGTGCAGTGAGTTCATCTGGTTTCTTTTGAGCTAAAGTACATAAAATTTGGAGCATGGTCTCCACAACCTTTATATGCTGTCTTATCTACATGGCAGATTTATGCCATTGCAGGCATCAAACATAGTTTAGTATGTTTCACTTCACACACGTCAAACAAATCAATAACTCATTTTCAATTTTGGATCATAAGATGCTTGAAATTATGAATTCAAATGAACTATGAAAACAATAACCTGATGAGAGCATATCATCATATGTGTCAGGCCGATACTGGAAAGAGGACTCAGGCGCAGAGTTACACAGCAACAGGCTTTATTATTTCACAGACTCACCAAAGAAGCGTGAAATCAACAGCTATGAATTTACTCTTAGAAATATCTACTTGGTCCTGACTGTGGACAAGAGAAACAAAACAATGACTTGAATAACACAAAGCGCTTGGAGACGAGGAATAGAGGCTGTAAAACTTAAGAAACATAAATGGCTCCAAAAGGAGGAAACGAAACAAGGCTATCAAAATTAAACAGGGACTTGACTACTACAAAAACCAAAATACGCTCCGCTCAAAAAGACGGAGGAATATCGCAATTATCTCTGGGAGGGTTAGAACATAAGGCGCTCGCTAGGAGGGAAGGTAAGAACTAAGATGAATTTAGAGAATGAGATAAGAATCGTTAACAAAAAACGCTCTCACGGAGGATCAGGGAATATCAAGAAAGCAAACAAAAGGACTATGAAACGTGATCAACAAAAAACACTCTTAAGGAGGACTTTGGAAAAACGAGGAATAAACAAAGGAACACAAAAACTCAGAACTAGACTATGAAACTTTAACAAACATAAAACGCTCACTAGGAGGAACAATGGCTTACACGATGACTTGAGCTGTGACTGTGGTTCAATAGTTGGCATGGGTGAAACGACCTTAGGACAAAAAATACACTGGACAAGGGAGACGCAGACAATTTAAACACAAGGAGGGTAATAGGTAACAGGTGGAGACAACAGGTAATCAGGCTGACGCACCAGTGACACATGAGGAAGGGCAAGTGATCTGAAACGAGAGGAGAGTTAGGTTCACAAAATAAAACAGGAAATAACAAGACAAAAACCCAAGACGAGACAAACCTCACCGTGGTGTGACAATATGTGTCAACAGAAAGTCAAGATGCAATCTAATCTGTAGAATACATTCTGTAATACACGTAAAGAGGGCAGCGACCAACTTCATTATCAATAAATCTGACAATTATTTTCGAGACTTGATTTGTTTAATTCAACCAAATGTTCAAAACATGAAGACATTCAGTTTACTATCTTATATAGAGGGAAAAAATCAAATAAAAAACAGCTGAGAACCTGGAATCAGGAAGCTGGTTTAGCTTGAAAAAATACTAAAATAATTAAAATGATCGATCATTAAAATTTCTGATGAATGTCCTATCAATCAATTATTGGAATAACTGTTGCAGCTCTACATGTAAATACTGAATTTCGCCAACATTAACTCATTCCAAACTTTACCCACTTTAATTTGAATTGTTTTTTGTTACTTTCTACTACGTTTAGATTTTTAGTATTATTTTTAAAATGGAGTTTGAGGTCTTGTGAAAAATCTCATTGCGAGCTTGATTTTCCAGCACCAAAGCTAGCTTTCAGCCGAAAGTCTGCAAGTTTGTACTTTATTTTTTGGCGGGAGAAAAGATTGACCTTGTCCACATCACAAATATTTAACGTTTAATTAGTGCTATGTTTTACTTTGACGTCAGCAGACGTGTTTTCAGCCTAGTGTCCCATTGTTCAAACAGATGATAAATCGTTTTAATAAAACACGTTAAAGAAAAATTCAGATACACGCTTGCGTTTAAAATCATGTTAAGCTGCAGATAACTTGAATTAGATCGTGAGCGGTGCAGCGTCTGGTTCATTCATAATAAATGTGCTCGCTTTTGATCTAATGAAGCTTTTATTTTGTGCACTCTTTACCATCTCTGCCCGCTGCAGAGGCCCAGCCGCACTGCATGAGGTCAGATCATAAAACCTTCAAACATGAATCAAATGAAATTGTATTCAGGGAGCTAGTCACGTTTATTTTGCTGCTTCTGTCAACATCCCTGTTAGAATATTACAGAACAGAAAATGTGCTCCCCGTTCTCTCTGCCACATGTTCCTCTTACTGTATATCTGCTAGCTGCAGCAACACACTCACTCCAGCACAGCTCGGTGCATTTTATAACGTCGCGCTGTTTCCAGTCCAAACGCCCACGAGTACATTCATCTTGCAAATTTAGAGAATCCATAATCACCAAATTATTATTATATGACTTTCAGCAACACAAGCACAACACAAGTGGGAGAAATGTCATTTTAGAGGGAGGCTTATACATAACAGTAAATTTGAGTAGTGTGTGTAATACTGAGGTATTTCTTTGCTTGAGGACAGTTATTATCAGTCAAATGCAAACAGTTATCAAGATTCAAGATTCAAGAGTCTTTATTGTCATTGCACATGTCAATGAAATTTTCATTGCAACCCCCATGTTAGATGGTAAGAAAGATAAGACTAGAAAGAGTGAATAAAATTAAGATAACTACAATAAAATAAAATAAACCAACATGCAATAAAAAAAAATATTCGTGAAGCAATTAAAAATATAACAGAATGAAAACATACTTAGGCAATAAAATATACTAAACAATAAACAATAAAATATGGAAGTGAAATGTGCAAACAGAATAAAATATACAAGCAGAATAAAATATAAAATATACACAGTGAAATGTACCGACAGAATAAAATATGCCAATGAAACTGAAATGTGCTGATATACTAAAATGTATATAATTATAGTATATGTGTGTACATAAAAGTCAAGTACACAGAAGGTGCAGGTGGAGGTAGAGGTGTAGGTGTAGGTGTAAAGTGCGGTGTGCAGTGTTCACAGTTCACACAGTCTCTCACTGCAGTGAGGGGCTGTTGGGGGTGATAGCTCTAACAGCTCTGGGGAAGAAGCTGTCCCTCAGTCTGTTAGTGGTGGTGCGGATGTTCCTGTACCGCTTTCCTGATGGAAGCGGTACAAACAGTCTGTGGCCCGGGTGGCTGGGGTCCGTGGCGATGGATCTCGCCCTCTTTCTGACCCGACCTTCATATATAGAGTCTAGGTCAGGGAGGGGGCAGCCCACGATGCCCTGTGCAGTTTTAACCACCCGTGCCAGTTGTTTCCTCTCCTGTGCCGTGCAGCTGCCATACCACACTGTCACACTGAGGCAGAGGATGCTTTCAATTGTGGCCCTGTAGAAGTTAACGAGCAACCGAGAGGAGAGTCCAGCCCGTTTCAGCTTCCTGAGGAAGAAGAGCCTTTGTTGTGCCTTCTTCACCAGGCGGGAGGTGTTCATGGACCAGGAGAGGTCAGATGTGATGTGGAGGCCCAGGAACCTGATGTTGTCCACACGCTCCACCACTTCTCCGTCCATGAGGAGGGGGGCGTGATCCGTCTTCCTGGACCTCCTGAAGTCCACAATGACCTCCTTGGTCTTCCCTGTGTTCAGCACCAGGTTGTTGGCTGAACACCACTGGGTGAGCTGGCGTATCTCCTCTCTGTAGTGGGTCTCGTTGTTATCTGAGATGAGACCCACTACTGTAGTGTCGTCCGCAAACTTCACGACTGTGTTGGTGGGGTGGATGGCAGCACAGTCGTGAGTAAACAGGGTGAAGAGGAATTGGTGAAGAGGATTATACAATAAATATTATGTTCATCCTCAATAAAAAGAAAACTGTCCTTTACTTTTTTGGCCGTGAGTAGTGGGCCGATTGCTGCAGGTTCAGCCTGGGTCAGGCAGTAGGCTGTATGTAGCCTGAGAGGCGACACCCTGGGCAAAAAGTCATCTCATATAACTGCTGCTGTTACAGCTTATTGCAGTGCGTGCAACAAGGCAGCTCAGGTGGGCATACTGTCAACATTTTTATCACCTTGGAAAGTAGAAGACATTGATTAGAGAGTTTTAAGTGAGAAAATCCAGCAGCTCTAACTGTAAAAGTGAGGGGGGACGAAATAGTATTTTGAAAAATGAGGGGACATCCTAACCCCAGTGGAAATGTTTTACCTGGATTGCCATGAAATGTTCTGCAGACAGTCAGGGTTCCCAGATGAAGAACCACCAGATCAAACCTTCAATTTGTCTAACTCTTTGGTTTATGACAAAGTAACTGCGAAGCCCCCATCGATCTCAGCTGTACTTTGTGTTTAGTGCTACTTAGCAAATGCTAGCATGCTAACATGCTAAACTAAGATGTGCATGATAGATATTTAAGCTCATAATAATCAGTTTTTGGAGTAATCGCAAGCATTTTTCCATGCGTATGTGGATCAAATCACTGCTCTACAGTACAGCCTCACAGAGTCGGTAGTCTTGTTAGCCTTCAGCTAATTTTATGCTTTAAATGTAGATTTCTCTATTCAATGTTAGAGAAGTTAGCTACAAGTGTCATGCTGCTAAAAGGCAATTAAAGCCAATACTTAGTGATAACAAGAGCACTAATGTTGAATTTGATTCATCAGTTTGCTGATTTGCAGAAACAGAGTTTGATTAATTTCATCCACTGATTCAGACCACTGCTCGTGTGACAGTGCAGCACAGCAGTGGTTTCCCTCTCAATTATTTCAATCTGCTCTCAAAATATTCTAATAATTTAATCATTTCTCACAGCCAGTCTAATGGAAATGTATTACAAACCTTATCAGGGAGGATCCCAGTAGAGTCAGGATGACGAGAATATTTGGCTGCACGAGTTAAAGAGTCCAGAAGGATTTTTAGATTTCATTAACTGGGACAAGATTTCTGCTGTTCGTAAAAACACTGATGAAAGGTTCTTCATGTACACCTGCTCTTTAGGCACATTTAGGTCATCGGGAAAGTGAGTTTTCTTGTTTTCGCTCACAGCTGAGACACCTTGAACACCTCGGTCGTCTGGAACATTCTGAGCCGGGTGGTGTTTTTCTTCTTGCTCATGCTGGCCTCGAGCTCTTCTCTCAGCCGTCATGCAGCTCTCTTTCCCTCACACACACACACACACACACACTCGCACACCTGCCGACGCCTTCACAGCTTGTGATATCAGAGAAGGAGGATTCATATTATAATTTTCCCACCATGCACCTGAGGGTCCCGGCTCAGCCCTTCAGCTGTGCCGTTGGATTCATCGGAGACGTTTCTTTACTCTCACTGTCGCACGTCAGCGCCTTAAAAATATTTTGACAAAAGTGAGTTCAGTCTGTTTGAAACTGTCACTGACAAGAGGAGCACGATGATTACAAAATAAGTGTTCTGATAGAAAGGGTTTGGCCGTTTCTGTCACCACGATTGTTGCTGCAACCTGGCCCGTGGATTTCACCGTTACCTGTGACAGTAACTAGGCTACATGCAGGGGCCTCCTGTGATGTGTGATAGCACATCTGTCACATCTGACAGCAGCAGCAGGTTGAGAGTCTGGATTTACGATGCTTTCTCAGCCAATGTTGAAATTGTTGGAGCGGTAAAGAGAAGCCATAACCCAACTACTGTACATCCAAAGCACCACAGAAACAACCGCAAACTGTAACACACCGCGGCGCCAGCAATAACCATATCCAAATATTGCAGCTGCAGCTGCGCTCACAGCCAGTGGCTGTATGCTGCCGGAGCTTAATGAGCAATAAACGCGTATAGAGTGTCACATCAGCTCTCCTTTCTGTAGTATCTGCAGAGCATTACCCTAAACTGTCTATAACTGGCAGCGCATTATGATCCTGAAGACTGGCCCGGCACAAACTGCTCTGTGGATGTGGGAGAATGCAAAACGGTCACCTTTCAAGGGCTCTGTAATATTCTGTGTTAATATTATTTGTTTTGAGAATTGGCTGACTCAGCTGTTTCCATCAGCATGTTTTGATTGAATTTGCCACGTTCGAGGAGTTGTCATTTTGCATTTACAGTGAGATGTGCTCCTGTTAGACCCGAGAGGTTTAATTTCCAGGAACACGCACAACCGCGAACGAGCGACAAGGTCAGAGCCACCCCAACATGGCAACAGATGGAACAACATCTGAATTAGCATGTGTGGAAACTGAAGCAAGAGCAGATTAGAGCAGAGAGGGAGGATGCTCGGGGTTGTGTTTCAGCAGGTCTTCACGTGTCTAAGACCTGTCTGTGTTTTTGTGTTGTAGAATGGAGGTTGTAGCCCATGCAGTGTCAGCAGAGCTCAGCCTTCTTAAACTGCGAGGACGTAACATGTTTAAGTCTGCCGCTGCTACTTCTGCACTAAGACCCAAACATCAGGAGCATTCTGCTGTGGCTTAGTACATTATACATGGTGTCAAACCACACACACACACACACACACACACAAACACACACACACGAAAAGAGCAGTTCACAAGATAGATTATTTATAGTGTCAGGACAGCGTGAAACTCACACTGTATATTATTCAGGACATGTGACACACATACTCTGATGCAGACTGTTATTCATAAAACCTTGATATGCAAGTATGCTTCATCCAACGCACACACACACACACACACACACACGGTCCATGACTAGAGCAGATGTGGTGGAATGGTGAATGTGTGTGATGACTTTCATTCATCTCGGTTCGTGTGCACGAGAGCTGTCGTCAGCAGCAGCAGCAGCTTCCTGCGTGTGTGAGATGCGTCACGTTTTAATCTGCAGTTATGCTAAAAAGGATTTAACAAATGTTCACCAGTGCTTTCCACAACAGAGGATGCAAAGAGAGATGACATCAAGAACCAGCTGTGTAATGTCTGAAGTTCTCGCAGTGGCCTGGATGTACAATCTTAATTATTGCTTTTCTTCTTAGATGATATGTAATGAAAAATCAGATGTTGCTCTTTTGTGATCGCAATTCAATGACCTGGGTGTCTCAAATCCTCATCATTTAAAACTAAGTACAAGACCAAGCCTGTATTTATTCAACAGAAGAGGCCGTTCCTGTCATCATCTCTGGTTTCCGGCTCTTATAGATCCACGTTTGGGCACCTGGTCAAGATTTCTGTTTCTGCGAATATGAGCGTGATATAAGCGAGTCGGAGATGACCTGATTTCCAAAAAGCATGTAATTAAGGATGACACATTTCTTCTTCTTCAGCAATATTGCTTTTGTATTTGTTACAGTTTGAAAATAACATGAAAGGAAAACAGCCTGAAGCAAAAGTTTGGGTACCCTGCGTGGTCAGGACTCGCTAACGCCCCCTCTGACAGCTCGTAAAGGCTTTTTGTCGCCGGCTAAGAGTCTTTCATTTCTTGTTTGAGGGCCGTTCAAAAGGCTTCTACTTCTGTGAGAGTGTTGGACGGTTTTGAATGCACTGCTCTTTTCAGCTCTGTCCACAGGTTTTAGAAGAGGTTTAGATCGGAGGACTGTGAGGGCCACGGCAAAACCTTCAGCTGCATCCTCAGGAGGATTTGGAGGGGTGTTTCAGATCATTGTCCTGTTGTACAAGCCGCCCTCGTCAGATGGGTTTTAATTTGCAGTCCAATGAGCACTTCTCTCGGAAAGTTTTCTTGGTCTTCCAGACCTCAACTCGACCTCCACCATCCCTGCTAACTGCCCTTTCTCAACTACATTACCAACTGAGGAAACAACAACCTGAAAACACTTCCCTGTCTTCTTGTAGCCTGTCTCCTGCTTTGTGAACATCACTTTTTTTTAGCATTCAGAGCGCAGGCAGCCGCCTAGAGGAGCCCACGGCTGCCGATTGTCGGGACAAAGTTGGTAAAAGTTAGCTGAGAGCTAAAACCTCTTGTGGCGCCCAGGCTTTTACATGTCGCTGTATAGGTTTAGATTCTTCAGGGGAAAAAAGGCACAAACAAGTAACATTAAGCTGCAGAACAAAATTATAATTTGTGATTTGGTAAATGTTGTTTTGCAGCTGATTGTGTCCAGTCAAGAGACCTTTCAGCTACATGTATTTGTAACATGAGGCAGTCTGTCTGTTGGTGGAAGACAAACAATGAAACAATGAGCTGACTTATTCATCACATTTCCACATTTAATAAATATTTTATTACTTGTACACATAATGTTCACTTGTTTGCTGACTGTCAGGGATAGTTCTCTCCACATGGTAATTATGTGACTTGAATTGAGCGAGAGACAAATAGAGAAACAATGAGCCAACTTAATGTAAATCTGTATATGTTTGCATAATCACTATTTATAATGTGTATACGCATGTTTATTTGTTTGCTTGAGGTAAGAGAGACGCTGTTTTACACCACTCTGAACCAGAGAGAGACAGCAGAGCAGTGAGCCAAGCATTTCTTCCTGGTGTTTTTGCATAATTACACATTTAATCTGTTTGTTTGTCTAAGGTCAAAAATAGCTCGACTCATTATTTTTGTTTTTAGACATTCTGAGCATCCAGCACTCGGCACCTGTGGGCTCGACAGCTGGACAGAGAACAGCAGCTGGCAGCTCGAATCCCAGCACGTTCTCACTCCCAACTGGTCACATTCGGACGCTTGCCAGGATTACTTGACGTCACTTTTTAAGGCACCGGGTACGCCTTCAGCATCATTTTCAACACGTACGGCTCCGTGGTCAAGTTAGCAGTAATAAATATGCAACGTTTGGTCCAGTTACGCTTTCAAAATAAAGCTGAGAACGATGATCAGCACGTGGTCAACGTCGTGAAACGGCCGCACTTTGGTTGGGTTTAGAAAAGGATCATGGTTTGGCTTTAAGTTAGTACATTATATAAGTGACTTACGTTTACATTTAGTTATGTATATTTCTTCACATACAAAAGAAATCAACCTTCACTTTTGGTTTCACACAAACCACCCCAGCCTCCTCCAAATGCAGACGTTTCTCATCTTTATACTGTCAGTTGACGTGTTGGGAGTGAGAACAGTCTGTCTATAGACATCTATCAGACCCCTGCGTGTTGGAAAGTGACACTAAAGGGGTCCTGACCAAGCGTGATGCGCTGGCAGTGAGAACAGGTTGTTACTACCATGGATTGCAATGGAGAGGCAGGCGTCAAGGTCGTTGATCTAGAAAGCTTGAATGGCCGATGTTGTAGGGCTGAAGAAAAGATGTGGGTTACGGTCCAGCTGCCTCCCAAGGTCATGTGATTCAGGCAGCCGGACTGTTCACCATGTTGTCACCTGACCTGAGAGCGACAGTTGGTGGCGATAACACGCCTCTATTCCATCTCTGTCCTGTATGGAAGTTCTCAATAAAAGAGGAAAATAATCAAATGTGCTGAAGTGTTGTACTGTTTGGTTCTGTCAGACCATTGCTTAATTGAATTTAGGCCTAGAGGTTGGCTTGTGATCGGAAGGTCGCCGGTTCGATTCCCTGACTGGACTGGCAGAAAAAATTTGCCGGCTAATGGGCCCTTGAGCAAGGCACTTAACCCCTAAATATGCTCCCCGGGCGCTTGAATGCAGGCCACTGCTCCTGTGTGTTTCGCTGCATGTTGCATGTGTATGTTTCAGTGAATCAGTGATGGATTAAATGCAGAGAGTAATTTCCCAGTTTGGGATTATTAAAGTAAAATAAAATAATCACTATACCATGAATGTACCTCGGTGACCCTCTGACTCACCGCCGTCACATCATAATTTTAATTTCTTCAATGCCTTGGTTCATACACACCTGCAAAACTAATGACGTGCACATCAGCCTCAGCTGCGCTCTATGTTTGGTGCTAATTAACACAAATTATCAAGATGTTGAACATGTTAAACATTATACCTGCTAAACGTGAGTCTTGCAGGTGAGGAACCTGCTGGAAACCAGTTTTAACTGAGTCAGTGACTTCTAGCATTTGTCCTGAGAGCCTGTGGATGTTAGAGTGAGGGGCTGGTGATGGAAGCTTGTGCTTCATCCTGGTTATCAGTTGGTCCACATCTTATTTTAGGTGTTTAAATCGTTGTTTCTCCTTGTCCCTCCTCTCTGCTCCTCCTTGCGTCTGTAGTGTCCTTGCCTCTCTTTTCATTTTCTCCTCCTCCCTCTGTCTAACTCTCATCTTCTTTTCGGCCCATTTCTCCTCCTGTCCCTCCCCTTTTCTCCCTCCATTCTCATATCCTGTCTTCTTTTTCCCCCTTTTCATCCCTCCTTCCTCCCCAGCTCCTCTACCTTTCATCCTCTCCCTTTTCTCTCTCTCTTGCCTCCCTCCCTCTCCCCCTGCTGCTTCCTCTCCTCTCTTGTTGCGCTCTCTGTGCCATCAGTGCCCTCTGCTGATGGATGGCAGCTTCACATCTGAGCAGACATTCTGTTGCAGGTTTGCAGGTGCTGGGCTTTGGCTTCGCTGAGCAGCTGTCACCTATAAACAGTTGTTTTTAGCTCTCCTTTCCAGAAGCTACTCCATCATGTCTCTATAGAAAACATTTGTTTTTCCACGTGCTGTTTGCCACTTTGGATAGAGTGCTAAAATGAACATAGCCTGCCATTTGGGAAATGCTTTTTACCCATAATGCCTACAGAGCAGGGGTGGACACAGGAGAATAATGATAATACACATGTTGGAACTGCTGAACACAAAACACAAAACCCCTTTTCAGTATTTTCACTTTGCAATTTTCAAATTCCAACAGTTGCAGTAAAGTTTTTAATACATGAGCACATTTTTCAAACCCCTTTCCCAGAGTTAAATTGACTTATATTGATAAGTTTTATAGCAATTGAATATGAGCCATCGACTCATTACTGTTGGAAGGAAACAAATGACAGTTGACATATTGGCTCTTATTTTCTTCAACAGGGATGTCAATACATCATCTAATACATTAGCATGTAGCATCAATCACACTAAGGCAATGCTTTGTTTCCACTGATTGCATCCAGTATGAGGCTCCAAATCTCATAATGCAGGAAATAAAAAGGAATTTTAGCTGGAATGAAAGCAGCATCCTTCACTTTATTATTATCTTCAAGACCCAATTACAGTTTTAAATGTAGCGGGTGAGACTATGAATGGACCAGACCAGGATGTCACATCTAATCTGAGCCGGCAGCTCATTCATAGGCAGAGATCAAACTGTGATTGGGCTCAAACTGTTATGAGAGTAAATGGCAGTGTGTTCCTGTGGTGGCGGTTGTGTTGCAGACTCGGCGTAGTAATTTGTTTAACTTTGTTATTGCACACTTGTTAAAACACATATTTTTTTAGTATTCACAGGCTTTTCTTCGTTATCTGATAGTTAATGATGTGAAATGATCCCTAAAGCTTGTTTTCTTGATACAGACCCCGTGTGAGAACCTCAAGAACTGGACTTGGACCGCTTTTGTTTTGCTCCACAAGTTTCCGCATGCCAGCTGATTGTGGAAACGCTGCTAACAAGTTAGGCTCAGCTGTCTGCTCTTCTTCAACACCAGCAAAACCACTCACACTTCAAACCTACCTGCTCCCTATGAGTGCCGCTCTCTATCACTGCGACTAACAAGAACAAAACGCAGTGATTACACAGCGGTTGTCCCTTTTTGGTAATGAAACAAGATAAAATACGAATCGCTTCACGCTAATTCTTCTTTATCTGCACGTGCGGCCCAGACTCACGGAGTAAACAGAAGAATGGGAACACGGTTATTCTGTAATGAAAGCATGATGTGGCGTGATCACGTACAATGCATCGACCTAGTCCTGTGTTGGTTCTACAACGACCAAAACCTGCCATGCTGTAGGTGTCTAGTCCAATTAAAGTGGGCTGTAGTGGACCTGTGGAAAGATGGTCAAACTGTTGTTTCAGATCCAACGTCCCATATCGTGTATTTTAAGTACAGACACTTGCTGTGAAGCTGCTTTCTTCTCGCCACATCGTGCTGTATGTCATCCAATTCATAGTCAGTGTGGCGTTTTCAATCCTTTTCTTTTTGTTGCTTGTATAATCTTTGTGATGTAGGATGATCACAGTCGTCTTTGCTTTCAGTCCCAGTGGAGACGTGTGCACTGTCCCGGGGGTCCGGCGCTGCAGCATGTTGTTTTAAACATGCCATTACCTGTACATACAGACAGGGAGGATGGAAGGAGACAAGGAAGGCAGAAGAGCTCCAGTGTTGGTTCTGATCAGATCAAACTATCCTCAGAAGCCTCACGAGGGGATGCTCAGCGAGCTCTCTGTGTGTGTGTGTGTGTGTGATGAATGTTTGATTGTGTCAGGGGAGATTTCTGACATATCTGGAGCAGAGACAGGCGACATTTTGCTCATTAGAAGAAGAGGAAGGTGAGAGATGGATGAGGAACGAGAGAGCAAGGGGGAGGACAGAAGGATGGATGGATGGATAGTCATGAAGAGAAATAATAGCAAGAACAAAAAAGTGAAGAGATGATCATTAGGATCGAGCGGGGAGGTATGGAACGAGGGATGTAAACTCATCTTGTATGTGAGAATGTATGAGAAAAGTGAAGAAAAGAAAGAAAAGAGGAGAGAGACAAGCTGCAGCAATTAGGTCGCTGTCAGTCCTTGAATCAAGTGCTAACACAATCATTCAGTAAGTGGGAAAATGTTCAGTATAATAATAATCACAATAATTCTATAATTACAGTGATTGCAATTTAGTATAATTATGATAATTCCACAATTATGGAAGTGCAGCTTTTAAATGATTCTGTGCAGCCGAGTCAGTGGAAACAGCAGAGAGCAGCCATGAATTCAGAGCGTTTCTCCCTCCGTGAGGATGCGTGGTGGATTTTTGGGGAAGCAGATATGAGTCACGAGATGTTCATTTGCGAGACGCTCTGGAAAAAAAAGCGTCTCACGAATGGAGGCAAAGCAACAGTAAGCCTGCGTCTTTGTGTCGGGAGAAGAGGATGGCAGAGGTCGCGCCGCGACTTCAGAACTTCAAACACACTCCGGCAGATCCAATTTCTCTGTGTGGACACTTTACTTATTCAGCACTAAGACGCTGTGAAAGGCTTGTTTGATATTTCAGGAGTTCTAATTTGCTTCCCAAAGCAGCTTTACATCTTACTTTTCTGAAGCGGGATGGCGGAGCGTGAACGCGACCTAATCCAGCCAGGCATTCTGCATTAAGTGGCCATAAATCTTTACCGACCCAAACAATCTCGCTCTGAACAAACACGACTTGCTCTCTTTGTCCTCATGCAACACCACAAGTTTGCTAGCAAGTCGATGAAGAGCATTTTCTATGTCGCTAAGTGAGAACACGTCCCTCAAAGCAATTTGACATAATACTCTTAAACCAGGCCAGAACACTTTCATACTCCTAATTAACCAGACAGCTTGTTTGAGAGTAGAGTCTTTAAATCTGCTCAATCAGAGCGTTTCATTAATAAAAATAAGTAACCAGCCTTTAATATGATTTTGTTTTTCTGTGGAAGAGGGTGAATCAGAATATATTCCAACCAAACTGGCCAGACACTTTCAAATTATTTTAATCATGTACATAAAAAAAAAGGTTCTGTTAAAAGAAAAAGTCACTTTGTAGGAATAGGAGGTTTATCACTTTAATTCTTTCCTTCATGTTGTGTTTTAGTTCGATCAGAGGAAAATGAAATTTAAATGTATGAAAATGGAAAAAATGTTGCTTTTGCAATTATTCTTATTTTTTTTTTAACAAGAGGAAGTAAAACCCATTTCTACAAAACACAAAGCAGCGGTTAAAGGAAGGAGCTGCCACGCTTCTATTGAACATGTTCGCTAAAGGAAAAACTAGAAAATGAAAACAACGCTCTGGTCTGTGAGACAGTATTCACACCTGGACGTCTGAACCATGGATCACGGTTTTGTGAACATTTGATTTGGTTAGTTTTGGCTTCACTTTGCACACTGAAGAATGATACACAGCGAGCCAACTTCCTGTTAGCATCGCCTATGTAAGCTGCTTCTCCCTCGACAGACGTAGGAATGAACCTGACATCAGCGTTTTGTCAGTTCAGTTCAATCCTCTCTCCTGTCCTCTCGGAAAATAAGTGTTTTTTTTCAGCTGACTGTTGAGCTCGTCCTCGCAAAAAAAAAATGCGATTAGGTATAACTTTATTGTCATACGGTGACCCCTAGTGGCCATAGTAATTATGACAGGAGTAAAGGAGAAGGTCAGGTGATGGAGACTGTAGTAACAAAGTCAGCGTAGGGTGGAGTTTGAGTTGAATGAGTGGGTCACAGAAACACAAGACTTTCACCTGGAGCTGTATGTCTTTCCTCTTGTGCAAGTACATTAAGCGCTGATGTTTAAACCGAGTCAGATTCCTTGTATGTGCACACTTGCACACATTCTGATCCTGATCCAGAGACCACTGTTCATGTCCCGTGTGAAACCGAACGTTAGCACTGACCCATTTTAAGCTACATAATGTGCTTCATCGTGTATGCAACAGTAAAATACCCACGATGTGTTCCTAAACCTAACCAAGTGACCGTCCCACAACGTTAGCGATGTGAGGATGAAGGCCGGTACGAAGGACTCCTTCGTCGTGCCGGCTTGTCACTGACAGCACTGTCCAGTGCTGGTACACTCTATGTTGTTTTGAGATTCACTGGCAATCAAACAGGTAACAGGTGTTTAGATAAGAGGATGTGTTTGACTCTATAAAGTCATCAGACCAAATAAGATAAGATAAGATAAGATAAAATACTTTGTTAATCCCCAGATGGGGAAATTCGGTTGTTACAAGCAGCAGGTAATGGCAGTTACAAAAAAATAGCAATAGAAATAGAGAGAGATACAAAATACAAAATAAAAGCAGACTATAGATATGTACAATTATACACAGGGCTTATGTCAGAATAAAAGTATGTAAAAACTATATATACATAAATATATATATATATATTTCTGCAAGAACTGTAGGAAAATTGCCATAAAAATATACTGCCATTTTGTCCCCTTCGCTCTCCATGTGCTACCACGGCTCGTTGTGTTTTGTTAGGTCAGAACTTCCTGTGATTGGTCCAAATGTCTGAGTGTCTAAAAATGTCAGCAACACATCCTTACGCCCCCCCGACAAATTAGAGCTAACCTGGACCAGGTACAGTGAGTACGACCTGTGTGAAGCAGCGACCTCCACCACGCCCTCGCCACAGCTGCTTTCACTGCCTCTGCCGTTGGCCCCCGCCACCCAACCAGCAGCGAGCACACTGAGTCGTGACGGGGGAGACGGAGGCAGGAACGACCCTGAGGACAAACTGTTTTAACCTCAGTTCATTTCAGACTCACAGAGGTGAACGCTCTCACACCACATTAGCTTAATACACGGATGCTTCGCCCGTCTGAGGTCAGCCACGCGTACACCTCCCCCTCCCGTCATGCCTCGTTACGAACGAGGCTGCTAACGCCGCAGAGAGGCCTTGTTTGTTTCAGACGACAGACTTTGCGGAGTTGATTCGTTCTGTGCTGCTCCAGTGGTCAGCATCAGTTAAATGGCTGAAATGTGAAGTTCACAGAGTCATAAAGGAGCAGTCTGAGTCCTCATCAGGGTGAGAGAGACTAAAGAAAATATTCACTGTCTCAGATTGCTTTAAATATACTTCTGTTGTCATGCTTTTTAATGTTTGCCATAAATTTACCATATTTTCTCTGCATTTTTTTTGCAGTTTTGCAATATTTTCAGCTATATTTTGCACCAATTTGTGGAAACCACTTCACCGTGTAATCTAATTTGTGTTTATATAAAAAAGGGAGAGGTTTTTGGGGAAAACACATAAAGAGGCAGTTCTGGCAGCATCAGAAAATAAATACCACTAATAGTGTTTGACGTTTTTGGTGTGTATCTCTGTGAATGAATTCCTGTTTTGGATGAAATCTCTCTTTAGGCATGAGAGAAAGGTGCATGTAGTGGGACTATGATTGCATACACAGTGAAGACTCCCCAGATTTAATGATTTTTCTGTGAGTCTTGACTCATCACATTATATCTATATGGTCATGCAGCTGTAACAAATTGCATTTCAGAATGCTACGGGTAAAAAATAACATCATTCAGCGCATTATGCCACTATTATTTTGTATTATATTACAAGCAAATAAAGGATTTTGACCTTTTTGGGAGCGAGTGGCAGAGCAGCTGACACTGCGACTTACATCACACTGTTTCAAATAAGCGTGATTGCAACAGCAGCACGTCCACACAGCGACAACATCACAGAAAGTGGAGATAAAGCCTCCTTCACTTTAATCATGTGTTCAATGGCCCTTCAGCAGTGGCGCACTCAGCCCAGATTTCTCCCAGCTGAGAGTTTCTCCAGCGTCTTTCCAGCCTTTCTGCGCTCCCGTATTTTTATTAAACTGCAAACTTCCAGTTCAGCTCATTCGTGCAGCTCACCAGAGGCACCCAGTGATAAAAGCAAATGCAAACGATTGGATGAGTGAAAGAAAGAAAGCAAAGAAATCAACAACAAAAAGGCCTTCTTCTTCTTTGTTTCCTCTCTCATGGCTCTCGTGTTTTGGTTCATTATCCGGCCTCTCCTTCCTACATAATAACTTGAATGAATCAGTACAGATAAGCACAACAGGTAAGACACAATAGAATAAGATCTAATGTCTCATTTTAACAGGTTTTGCAGCTATAACATAAATAAAAAATCTTACTGATAGAAGATTAGAATTTATCTCACCCGCTCGATATGGCTCTGTGCTACCTCAGCTACCACGGCATCATGTTAGGGAGCCTGCACATCCTGTAAGGTAACTATTTTTATGGGTCAGCTTGTTTCATGTTAGCAGGAGTTGCATTGATATCAGTTGGGGTGTTCAGTAGATCTGGTCCAGGACATGTTTGGTGCAGGGACTGGAAGTCGGTGGAGGAGTAATCGCCACCAAAAGTGGTAACTCCATAAAATGTCTGACTTACACCATCTGTTTTGTTAGCCGCTGTGCATCCACTGGTAGGCCGTCACTGAGGCTTTGTTTTAAGTTGGAGGGTGTGTGAAGCCCACAGCTTCACTTTGACGATGGGGCTTCTGGAGCACCTCATGCAGTTATGTGGTTTAAGCTAGCTTAAACTCAAACTTGTGTTTTTCATTTGCGCAGCAGTAGCTTGTGAGAAACATTTATAACAGAAAATGCTGATTGCACTTGGCATGTTGCTAGTTCAGTAAATGTTAATCAAACTTTATTTGGTTTGCACTCATTAGAGCTGAGCTCCACACAAACACACCAAACACTGATTTTTAGCAAAAAGATATTTCAGTACTATGTGAAAGGATACCCATTTCAATAAAGTATTCTGATCGGATCGGAGCTTTACTGTAGTTTATTGTTAAAGGGTCCTCTGGTGACAGTTTCCACTGCTCGAAGGTAGGACTACATGGGGGGAAAAGAGCCACAGAGTCTCTCAAACTAATTTGTCCTTCATATAATACTTTTATAATGATCATCTCAAATCATACTGTATTGATTTTTTTCTTATCTAAAGGTGAACAGTTTTTTTTTCAGTCCTGATATGTTTGATTTTTCTCCTCATTTTTTAAATAACAGCTGAAAATAATGAGCACCAGCATGCTTCATTAACTGCAGCATAACTCGTGTGTGTGTGTGTCCACGATTCTAATTAAGTCTAGCAGAGCTCACTAGGAATTCTTTATTTCAGTGTGTGTGTGTGTGTGTGTGTGTGTGTGCATGTGTGTGTGTGTGCATGTGTGCGTGCAGCTATGGGATCCTTATTAACTGTGGCAGGACTTTTTCCAGCATGCATGCACATATTTCTGTGTGCATGTTGTGCATGAGGGCAAACAGGGTTGTGCTACTCTGCATATTTGGAAAAATAAAAGAATAGAAAACATGGGCAAAACAGAAAGAAAGAAGTGAGGATACAAGAATAGGGAAATGCGAAGAGAAAGAAGAGCAGAGTGAGACACTGAGCAAACATCTGCTCTGGCTGCTACGTGCTCATGCATTTGTGTCATATTATGTGATAAAATTTAGCATTATTGCCTTATTTAGTCCTTTTCAGATGCAAACAATGACAGGTAGTGATGTGTTTGGACCATATAGCTTGTCTGTCTGTCTTGAGACAAATACAAGGAAGATACTGACTCAAAGAAAAAGCAGAAGAAGGTAAGACCAACCTGAAATGAAACTCAAAACTCAAGTAAAAAATGAAATATTCAAATTATTCATGTGTCCTTGTCACGGCCTGCTGGAAGATTTGCTTCACTTCAGCACAACTGCCATCAGAATACTCGTCTCGTCTGCAGCATCGCACCTTTAAGTCAGCAGATCTTTAATCCATTATTCACAGTGGTCGTCGGTGGAAATCTCAAATCAAGACATACTTTGATTAGAACATGGACATGTTGGACTGTAACTGTAGAACTCAACCGCAGGGAAATAACTCACATTTCTCTGAAATATAGACTTAATTATTATCATTTCACCCATTTTTAAAGGCGTGAGTCACTGTGTCCGCCTCCTAACCAATACCACGGTCTAAAAGAAAGAAAGATAGAGTGAAAACAAGCAAAAACAAAGAAAGAAGACGGAATACGATGAGGGAGAGAACGAATTAATCGCAGACTCGGCTTGTTGAACGATGGGCTGCAATCGAAGCTGCAGGAGCAGACTTGTAGCGCTGAATAGCTCTTGTGAAGTATGTTGGCTACGGGTCTTGTTCTTTCAGATGTTACTGTAGCTGTTTGATAAGACAGCATGTGGTCTGTCGAGCCTCCGGGGGATGACGTGGACCGGCGGGGGAACCGTGAATTACTCTTTCTGTCCATCAGTGTCCATGTGATTTTCAATACGGCACAAAAAACCTACATGTTTACTCACTGAGAGTCACAACATGTGCAGCCAGAATAGGACGATCAGGAAAGTACCCAGAATAAAAACCAATTTTTTATGTGAATCATAAAGCACAAAACCTGCTCACTGCTTTAAGGTTGAGCAGCATTTTAGCACCTTGCACACAGTGACTGCATCCTTGCACGTCGTGTCAATGCAACTGATGTCAGTACACGGCAAATAGGACAAGCGGTATCTAAAAATACAGAACAATGTGACGTTCTTTGCTGCCATATTACTGTTTCTTTTTTGTTTTTTGTGCAACCACCGGGGGGCTGAAGCTGGGGATTTTCCAACGCTGCACATATGATAGGCCCTCACAGTGATTTGAGTTCAACTGATTTCAGTTGTCATACGCAGCCAAAAATAAGATATGATGCTGTATAATATTTTTGCATGAAGTTTGATGGCATTGGTAGGAAGTGTGTCAATCCAGTGCCAATGCAGGAAGTAGTGCCTTAAATGTACAGTAGTAAGGTGGAAAGTTAGGTCATGCTGGTGGATGGGTGTGTGGTGCATCCTATTTTTTTTATTAATTATTATTAACTTTAATCAAGTGTTTTAGTTGCCAAGCTTAGCCAAAGTATACTTTTTTTTCCAGGAAGGGAAAATAGAGCCATAATGAATAGATTTTACCGAGAAGTAGTACAACATTAAAGCAGGGACAGAATATTTCAGGAATGCCATTTTATTCCATTAGTGACCCACTGCAGCATCCTGTGACAAACACCTGTTTTTTGTTAACGAGGCTGCCCAAATAGATTATAACTCCAGCCCCGCTTGTCCAGTTAGATTACTGCGGGGGTTCTTGATCGTCCAATAAAATGAAGCCCCTGCACAAAGTTGTCAGGAGCTGGGACCTGTCAGCATACGTTTAGGTCCTGTTTTTCTATGTTTGTCTGTGTGTGTGTGTGTGTGTGTGTGATGAATACTCAGCTCCTGTCGGATGCCGTCTGTGGTAGAGAGATTTAATCAACTTGACGCACCAGGTGGGACGCCGTTAATTGCCCTGACCTGACCTGGAGAAAAGAAACAGTCTTCAGCCATGGATGCATTCGATCTCAGTTTATCACGCTAAACAAGGTGCTGGGAAGAGAGAGCTGTGAGAGAGACAGATGGAAAAGAGACACCCACAAAGAGAGAGAGAGAGAGAGATGATATCAAGAGCAAGGGAAAAAATATATCAGACCATATTGTGCAGAATAAATATGGATGGAAAGTCTAGAGGAAGCTTTTATGGGTTGACTGTGCAAGTCAAAAAAAAAAAAAAACAGACTGCCTCCTCATCGGCTGCGTGCTTCTCCTGAATCATGTCGTGACTCATTCAGTGGCCCTAGTTTGATGGGGACGGAAAAGCACTAACAGCAAGAGCTCAGCACTTGTTCGCCATCAGAAGGTAAAAGGAGTCAATGCACGAGTCCTTTGGCAGAAAGGCCAAAGCGTTTATGCGTCCCTGTGAAGGCTTAAACTCCATCAAACGAGTGCCTCTACAGCCTCACTGCAGGATTCAGCTGTGTTTCACACCGACTGAAATAGCAACAGTTTGTCTGCTGCTTCGCCTCCATAGGATTGATGTTCAGATTTTCAGGAGTACAGGAGTTCGTTAGAGAATAAGCGTGTGGAAGCAGGAGTGATGGATGAGACGATACCGGTCCAGTTTGTCTTCCAGTCAGCCGGGCGCGCTCTGGCTGTCTCTGCACTCTATGCAAACCTTTGCATTTACATACGGCCCCTTCACGTTGTTCCGGTGTGAAATACCTCGGGGGAAGACGAGCATGTTCGACTACATGAAATAAACATGAGGAGCGCTTCTTTGAGATTTCATCTTGCAACTGATGCGTCAGCCATGTTCAGTTTGAGCCTCGTCTCAAAGAACGGGTCAACGGCGGGACGGCCCAAACATCGTCCTCTGCAGATGAAATGTCAGCATCGTAGAAAAGCAGAGACGAGGACTTCTCTGGCTTTTAATGCCTGTGACTGCGACCGTGGCAACGACTCTGATGGGGAAAATAATCCCATAAGTCTTGAAGACAGTGAGCTGCTGATTACTAGATCTGTTTTCTTTTATCCGCTGTGTTTGTGGACGGGTGTCGCGATGATGATGATGATGACGGTGAAGATGACAGGATGTGATGGCAATGACAATGACTTTGACATGAACGCTCTCGCAGCCAAACAGTTCGGCTCATCTGTTATGCGTGCTCTGTGCCAGGCTGAATGCTGCTGATGAAGGCTGATCGTAATGAGGTGAAACAGGAGACGTGTGTTCGCTTCAGCTGTCCGAGGATGAGACGGACGAAAACGCTCCTGAACCCGTTAACGCCAGTTAGCCAGATGCTGAGCTGCTGCAGCGCTCGAAGACGCAGTGCGAAGGATTTACTGCCATCTAGCGGTGAGGTTGGGCATTGCAACTTCCTCTATTGTGTCTACGAAAAAATCCAAATGCTGCTCTTTAAAGCCAGCGTTTGGTTTGTCCATTCTGATCTGCTGTAGCAAGATGGTGGACTCAGTGGAGGAGGATCCACACGAAAACATAACAATTCTTTATTTTAGGTGATTACGCACCATAAGTGTGAATATTAGATTTCCCACATCGTACATAGTGGATCGTTTACATGTGCTTTAAAACATAAATAGGGTGATTTGTACTTTATTCTTACTTTTCAAATCTAATGGCCAAATAGGAACAGGAACAAAAGAGCCAAAGGAACTAAATCAGGTACCTCTGACACAGTCCTGTTTCCAGTTTCCAGTCCCTGCGAGGATTAGGCAAATGAGACAAGTAATGGATTCAAAGGAAAAGGCTTTGTTGAAGGTTTCACATGTGGCGAGTCAACAGCCCGGCCATCATGCGTCATAACTGTCATGCTTGAATGGAGGCTGCAAAAATAAATGGTGAGTGAAGACAAGATTATTGCTTCTAGTAGTCGATTAGTTGTAGTAGTAGCTGTGTGAATGAATGATGAAGACGGAGGCTTGTGTTTCACTACAGTTCAGAAAGCACTACCCTCAGGTCTGTTTGGGAAACATGAACTATGACCACGGACACTATAAAGGAAGTCCAGAATGTTCTTGTTTATGCCCCTCTTGAAGGTTACATTACTGAACATAACTGCAGCCCTTCCTGCAACTCCAAGACACTAGAAAGAGCCATGCAACCTCTGGGCTGTCTACACCTGCTGATCCATTCTGAAAGAGGCTGCAGACCCTTTTTTTTTTTATTATTATTCTTGTTTTGATCCCCCCCCCCTTCCAGACATGTATGTTCAGGGGACCATGTCCAGACCCACGTGAGAAGTACACCCTCTTAAGTTATGTCCAGCACAGTGTCAGTGTCTCAGCGAGCGAGCGAGAAAACATCAAACCAGCGATTCTTAGCGAGCAGTTTGAGGTCACGCTCTCTTCGAGCAGATGAGAGATGAAAACATCACAGCGGGATCCAGAGCCAGCAGACTTCCACATCCTCGCTCTCGCAGGACCGCTCACTTCAGATGCTTCGCTGTTGACACGGGAAGAGATGAAAAGACCTTTCCCCTCAGACGGCGCAAACTTTTTTTGACGCTCCTCCTGGTGACAACGCCGCTGTGACCGGCTGCTACTGATTTTTGCCGTTAATTGAGAAGAACTGAGGAATCGAAAAGGAAGGAATTAAAGATTTGAAGGTGACAAAGCTGAATTGAAAACAATACGCTCTGGGCGCACTGCCGACTAGCTGATTTCATCATACAGGATGAATAAGTGATGAATTTCTATTTTCGCATTTTGTCTGTCAGTCAGAAACACGCTGGCACTAAAGTGGGTGAACGCAACACCAACATCTGTACTGTTCAGTCTAATGTAACCCAACGCAATGTCCCTGCAACGAACACTAACGCTGACAAGCTAAATGGATGAGTCAGTGAGGTGTTGATTCATCTCTGCGGGATTTTTAAGCAATTTAGCTGCTGGTGGTGTTAGATTAGATCATGATGGAAGGAAGAAAAAGCTTTTTTTTACAGTATAAGGCAAAACAACTGTAAGGCATTTGGGTTATTCAGGCCAACTGGTGTATAAAATAACAGAAAATATTCATTACAAGCAAAAAGAACCGTCTCTTTGGGTGAATGGACCCGATCAAGTGTCACTCGACACAGGTGTGAATCTTAGGTCACCTGAATAAAAGATGGCTGTATAAATTATATCGTCTCATTTATGACCACCTGCCATTGCATGGCCAAAGACCCCCATTTAGGTCAAGTGATGACACCTGAGTAGCTCCATGGCCTGCACAGAAAGGCTCTGAAAGCGTCTAAAAGCACCTCGAGTGTAAATAACTTTGTGTCATGGTCATGTATTGAAGAAAAGATTGAGTAGAATCTTATCTTATGATGTGTGTATTAGAGAGAGTCTGTTGTGTAGGACTGTGGTGTGTGTTGGTGTGAGTGTGTATGCAAGTGTAGGGAAGCAGCAGGGAGTTAGAGTTTTCTTAGGCGAGGTGGCGAGTGACATCCCATCATCCTCCTCTCTGTGTTGTTCATCACATTCAGTTTTTCTCTTTCGTTTTCTTTTTTAGTCTTTGTTAATATTCACAGATGCCGACTGAGGCAGGGGTTTCCTTTCTTTGGCTACGCCCAGACCCCCGGGAGAAGGCTGGCTGCAACCCGTCCTGAACGGCCCCCACCCCACCAGAGAGGTCCTGCTATTATTCTCACTTTAACGGGCAAACATGGAGTCAGCCTGCCTGATAATGCTGTACAGTGTTCATGTGACCCCTGAGGGCAGCAGCCTCTAAATGTTCCTCTAAGAGCTTCCCTTTTATCTCTGGAGTCAGCTGCTGTTGTGTTTCAATCGATGCAAGACACTGTAAAAACTCTGCTCTAAAAACTGGAAAGTTTCACTTTTTAAAACAAGCAAAACCACGTTTCAAAGGGCCCGCAGTTATCGTAACCCTCGTATTGTCTTCCCATCTACTATGCACCTTTTGTCTTCCCGGGTCAAAATTGACCCGGTCTGGTTTGACTGCTTGTAAAGCATGAAGTATAAAGGTGTGTATGTGCGTGTGTGTATAAAATAATCATCAAATTCTGTGTCGAACCTTTTTAGTCAACTTGTTTCCAACACATCAACATATATTTTACACTTATTTTTGTAATGTATGATATAATAGATGTAATTTATAAAAAAATTACACTTCATTTTGATTAAAATAAACAGAAATTGTTATTATTTTGAGTATGGTTATGATCTGAGGCAAATAAATTGATGTATTATCATGTGTCAAAGTTTAGTCAGGACACTGTTTTGAATTAATGTAAAATTTTTTAATGGCAGCAAATGACACGGTGTGGTTTGACTGTTTATAAAGCATGAAGTATAAATGTGTGCGTGTGCGTGTGTGTGTGTGTGTGTGTGTGTGTGTGTGTGCGTGTGTGTGCGTGTGTGTGTGTGTTAATTGTACTAGAAAGCACAACAGTATGATCCATTATACGACTTATTGTGGCCGGGTCAAATTTGACCAGGAAGACCACAGATGCTATAAATTTTAATGAAACACACATAATTCAAAGAATACAGTCATAATTAATTTTACTTGCAAAGAGCATAGTATGGAACCATCCATATCATTTTCAAGCAATTATATGAGAGAAAACCATAGTTATGACATGCAAACACTTGAAAACAGGTCAAAATTGACCCGAAGACAACAGGAAAGTAGCGCGGGTTTGTCTGCATTCCAACCTCAACAAAGCAGCTTCGTACTTGTCAGTGTCGATCAAACAGATTTACACGTCTGGAAATTCTAGTTTCAAGCATGAAGTTAGTCAGAAACAGTCATATAATCACAGTAAGACGTTCTAATATTTGTATTCTGATAACTGAGGACAAAAAAGCTCGAAACAAGGGAAACGCTCGCACATGAAAAGTGCTCGGTACGAAGATTTATCTTGTCTTGGTTGGAGAGAAATGTGTCATGGCAGGAGAGCGATGAAGAGGAGCAGCAGCAGAATACAACACAGCAGGGTCTCGCAGGATTTTGCGAAATGAGTAAAAGCTTTGAAACACAGATTTTGTGTGGTGGACGACAACAATATGAACTTCATTAATTCACCAGAGGAAGAAAGTGTGAAAGCTGAACAAACTGGACTCAGCAGTTTAGAATTATATTAGATAATGGTTCAATTCTGGCAAGTAAGAAGCCTGAAAGATAAGTTTAAGAATTAAAACTTGACGAACGGGGAAACTGGTCGTTACAACGTGAGAGTTGAACTGTGTTGTTAAGTGAGCTTCCGCGACCTCCTCTGCGCATTTCAGCATCAGGCTACTTCCTGTTTCTGTTCTCCTCTGCTTTTGTGGTGTTAAGATTGAATTTCCCCTGTTCCATTTCCATTTTTTTCTTGTCACAGCGTCGTCAGCCCGTGGGGCGTACACATCCTTAATTTAATTTTCATCCATAATTTATAACCAGTGATCACAGTAAATGTGAACATTAAATGCTACACATGAAAAATAAAAACGCATTTATTATCTCAGTTTCATCTGTAAAAAGTAGAGGAGCTATACTGTTGAGCTGTTTCCAGCCACAGACACTCGTACCTTTAACTCATCTTATTTTATATACTGCACAATCCATCACTGTTCAGCGTGGCACTGTTGTGCAGCGGCAGATACCTAATCAAAACGCTCTGTGGTGGCTTTTGTATTTTTTCGCTCTCCTCACCTGAGACGTTCCACCGTTGACACATATAGACATGAAAAGAGTCCTTCCCCGAGACGGAAACTTGTGGAGCTCGTCTGTGTGACGGCTGTGGAGGCTGAGCGCAGCAGCACCTCGGCATGTGACGGAGAGAAGCCTGGCGACTGGAGCTTTTTTAACCTTTATGTTACCCAGGCAGTCCCGACGGAAAGCGCAGAAAAGTCCTGCTTTATAATTTCACGTGTTGGGAAGCTGGCAGGTGTGACTGCAGCCTTCCACTAGTCTGTTCGCCGTCTGCACCAATCAGAAGGCGATGCACAGGTCCGTGTACATAAACATACAGTATATTGTTCCTCTGCTGTGAGGGACTGGCGGTGGTTACAGAGCTTCTCTCTGGAAGGATTCTGACCTCCAGACGCTCACTGGTGACAAGTGTGTTAAGCAAATGCAAGGGGGATGCTATTTCTTCTCCGTGGCACGATGATGTTACTGTATAATACATAAATCATGCTGGGACATTTTCAATTTTAATGTATGCAACAAAACACACAGGTGAGACAGATATTCAGAGACTTTAAAGCTAAACCAAGCGCACGTGCTGGGGTTTTGTTCTAGTTTTGCTTGCAGTGTTTGATGGCTTTGCGTTTCTCGAGTGCGGATGTCATTGCATGTTCTCCTTCATTATGGGCAATTACCTCTAAATCATGTGCTGCCGACTCTGTCAAACAATCTACATTGAAGTCTCCCAGAGTTCACGGCAGAGCCTTTAAGCGCTTGCTGATGGTGCACTGACACAGTTCTAAGCCCTTGTGGACTCAGCAGGAGTATTTGAGTCTGTACATCAGGGTTTAGCCTGTCTGGTTAACCGTGTGATGGACTGGCAACCTGTCCAGGGTGTAACCTGGCCTTCTGCCAGCGTCCAGCGCATGGTGGGATATGCAGGTTTTGGCCCCCTTGTGAGGCTAAGTAGCATTAAGTGGGTGAAGAAAATAAGGGATTGTAGACAGACATGCTGTCTATGGTGCTGGAGTCCAGTTTTAAGCCCTGTAGGTTTTATCTGTCCAGCTGTCAAAGTCCAGACTTGTACCTGGAGTACAAGCCTGGATTCTGGTCTTTGGACTTTCTATCCCCGCCATCCACCTCCCTGTGACTCCAGCGCCGTACATAAATGTAGTGTTTCATTCACTCAAAGACGCGTCGTCTCTGAACATAATCCAGGCAGCAATTACGTTGTCACCACAATGTGATTATGAATGCAAATGACTTGTGTACAAACTTAATTTTTTGGAGACTGGATTGCATGTGTACAGTAGGAAAGTGGTTCATTTCACACTCAGCTGGTACTTTTCTATGCAGAGTGAGGGGATTGGCAATCTCCCTATGTTTGTATTCTTTGTTCAGCAATCACAGTAGTCTGAATTGTGGGTGCATGCTGTTTGTCTGCACACCTGCTTCTGCATATGATTTGTGTCTGGATGCGAGGTGGCTAAACTATTAGCACTGTTTCATAAAAGAAAGAAAGTCTGAGATTGATTGTTTTTGCATGTATCAAGGCAGCAGTATCCTCCAGATGAAATCAGATCTGGTATGTTCCTAATGTGGCACTGCTGGCCAGTATACCAGTATAGCACTGCAGCTCTGTTCAGTGTAATCCACAGCAGAACAAAGTGCTCCCAAGCATGACTTCAATGCCTCAAAAGGTCCTCAAAACATGTAATACTAGAACAGTGTAATACATAAGTAGTTTGTCATTATATTGGCTCCACTCCAGCACTCCAGGATCTTAAATGCAACACTGACTGGGAGGTTAAACTGCTGACTCTCCGCTTTAAGGGATTTGGGGCTGTTCACATCCATAATGGCTGAACAATGAAGGGCTTGCAGCCCTTTTTACCCTTGAGGATTATGTATTAGGAGCAATTTCTTCACGCTTCACCTGATGTGGATGTAAACACCTTCAGAGTAAAGTTGCGAGTCAGCACCTCGTAATCATTGTTTTGTTTCAATCCCAAATCAAAACTGTCTAACTGCACCGCACTGTGTACCTCTGTGGAAGTTTTTCACGCTTGTGGTGGTTCAAGGCACGCTGCGTACAGTTTCTGTAGTTGCGAATATGCGTTTTGTCTACAGTAGCATGCAAAATTCATAAAAAGTGCAGGCTTCCTTTGGCTTTAGCGATACTGACCAACGCAGGATGTTTTCTGCCCTTTGCTCAATGCATCCTCCTCATCGTCGGGTTTGTGGGATGGATGGATGGGAGGAATTTGTGTGTGGAGGGAGTGTTGCTTGGCTTCATGTCACTTCAAGCGACACTGGTCACCTTCTGATCACCATCCGACAGAGGAGCCAAGAAATAAGTCATGATCTGGTGGGTTTCAGTGTTGGAGGCTTTCATCTTTCAGCTACACACACACACACGCACACACACAGACCTGCTGCACATGCACATACAAGCCCACTAGACACAGACTCTGAAGAGAAAAAAAAAAAACTAGGGCACGAAAAGTCCCGAAGGCTTTGAGCTACAATTTTTTTTTTGCATAATCAGGAGAGAGAGGGGGGAAGCGAGAGAGGATGCTGTAATTAAATTAGTGCATAAAGAAAACGAGGAGGAGAACATATGACAACGCGGATATCAGCTCTGTCAAAACAGAACCAGACTGGAAGCAGCCGACTGAGAACAGACCTGATTAAAGTCGATTATAGAGACGGCTTCTTATTCCTGTTTTCTCCCGAGGAGTGTTAAAACGCACGCAGCGGCGCGCACGCAGCCCACAGTTCAGCTGGTGTCAATAGGGAGGGGGCCCCTTTGAGGGAGTAAACGGAGAAAGAGGAGGAGGGTGAGAGAGAGAGAGAGACAGAGAGAGAGAGAGAGAGAGAGGTGCATGCGACCGAACTTCTTCCTCCCTCTTCTTCCTCCGCTCTTCCATGAGGAGAGACTTATCCATCCAGCCTGGAACCGGTGTGGGGGAAAATGCTTTTTCTTCAGGCTATATTGAAGAGAAGGCTGCTGCAGAAAGGTAAAAACAGACAGAAATGTGTCTCTCTCTTCATTAACGGACTCATTACTTCACTGCTTTGCGCTTATTGCTGCAACTTGAAGCTCCCAAACCGCTTCAGGCTACTTCCCCTCTGCACGTCTGCTGCCATCGATCACTGCCTGATTGATTGATCTCTGCTGTACTTGATGCTTTTCTTGTGCGCTGCAGTCAGCTGTTATTCCCCTATCAGGCATGTATTCGTCACTTTGTAGTGATGAGCAGTGCTGGATGTTTTGTCAGTCATCACAGACGTATAAAGCGGTGTTTTTGTATCTGAGAGGGTGATCTTTTACCCTTGTGGGTTCCTGTCTGCTAATGTCATCACCATCAAAGCCAGTTTTAGTATCCTACCACCTCCTTCCACAAACAAGTCTGCTTCATGTGTTGATCCTGCTTATACATTACTTACAGTTCTATAATTTTTCTATAAGGACTTTATGTTTGCATGGTTTTGAATGAATTCACAGTGATTTTACCAAACTTTACTGCATGCTCTTTTCAGTGTAACTGCTGTGCATGTTTTCTTCATGGCTTATCTTTGTGAATATTGAACTGTTGGTCTTGCTTTATGTGTTTTTATTATGGCAACTCAATTAGTCCTATAATAATTAATAGGACTTGAAGTGTCCCCGTGCTGTTTAGTTGATTTCTGTGCTAATTGCTCATTTCAATCACGTTCTTAAGCACTTTTGGCCGATCTTTGTGATTGATTGCGAGTTACGGTGACATGGTGGACTTAATGAAATTGATTGCATGCTGTCGTAACACTGCTATTCAGGACTTTAGAAGTCAAGAATCCTGTGTTTGACATGGCATCTATGATGTTTTGATATAGTTATGATCCAATATGGACATCGGAACAATGTTTTTAAAGTTTTTAAATGGTACTCCATCTCAGTGTGTCTTTAACATCTCTATGATAGCCACTTATTTTTTTAAAGGAGACGTGTGGTGTTGCAATGAGAGCTAAGCTGATCATTAAGAGTGTCATTGAAGGAGGCTTTATTGTGTTCCTTTTTAGCTTTCCTATAATATGTTATTTCTAATCTATATTTTGTTTTATATTGTTTTTAATGATCCTCTTGTATCAGTTTACAGTGTGCATGTGGCGCTCCTCCAGTCGCCTCTGCCTGTGTTTGTAGGAGAGAGATGTGCAGTTTTTCCCTCTTCCTCTTATGCTGATTTATTTATGAATTTGGGGATCTATTGCTTTGAAGTGAAGCCTGGAGACGCAGTGGAAAAGTAGGCAAATGGGGACAAAACGCCACCTATCGGCGTGTCAGGGCGCACTGCAGCCCGTCCTGGGATTACTATCACAATAACAACAAGCTGAACACCCAGAGGAAGCCTGAGTTAAAGTTGTTCTTATTGCCACACGGCACAGGAGATGAATCACTGTCATATGTACTGCATCTATCTTCTGTTAATGCGGCGGAGATATTTCTGAAGGTGTCACAGTTCCACCAGATCAGTATGTTTTTCAAAGCTAACGTCTCTCACCACCTGGAAACCAGAGCATCCGAGTGACTTCCGACAGCTTAAGAGAACAAATCTGACAGTTTGCTGCAGTCGGTCGCTCAGTCTGCGACACAAACCGTGAATTCTACAATCGCTGCATCTGCAGCTTCATCACGAACGCAACACCACCGGGAAGGAGTTCAGTGTGTGTGTGTGTGTGTGATAACCAGGAATGACAGAGGAGAATAAGCTTCACTAAAGATCAGTGACATTATAGAGAAAAGGTCAGAGTTCAGAGTCTCTGTGATCCTCCACGACCACACGGCTGTTCGTCACTGTGATCATGAAGGTGACACTATTCTATAGAGTATAAAGGCTGCAATATAGTATAAAATTAAGTATTTGCAGAGTATAGTTGAGCAGGACTGAGAGAAAAAGGCGCAATTGTAAATCAGTCTGCTACTTCAGCACCACGGACAGCACCGTGGATTCACCAAAGCACAGTGAGGCCACAAACCTCAGTCAGATAAACGATCAATGAGTCAGACGTATTCAACTCTGCACTGTCTCTGCTACGAGGGGATGCGGGGGGTGGCAGGTTAACAAGGGGGATGTATTTTGGTCATTTTGCTAGCGAGAGGGGGGTGGCAGCCCCCTCACATCACCTAATGGCTGTTCGGACACAATGAAAGAGCTTTTACTTTGTGCTGTTCTGAAGCAGCATAATGGCCTGATAATCAGTATTTGAGAAAGATACCATGAAATGTAATTTGTTCGGTGACCTCATTAGCTGGTAAACAAGTGGAAAACAATTAACTGAGTTTCAAAGTTCATTAAAAGTTTCACTCATTTCACAATCAGCTCTTCTAAAACATGACAGAACTTTTTCGCGGCTCGTCCGACCCAAAGTTTTGTCCTTGTTCTTCACTCAGAAGAGGATTTGAATGTTTTTAAAATGGCACACGACAAAGCATCCCCTAGCTTTGCACTTCTTATATCCAAGTTTGGTTTATTACTCTTTTCTGTGTTATTAAAAAATGGATAAGAAATTAGATCAATAAATTAAACTATGAAGTTAAAAAACAAAAAGCATCTTGTGGCAGTTTGTGGTAAAAACATGAAGGAAAGAGCTCAGCCATCTGCTGTTTGCAGACATTTAAACTAACATATGCACTGCACTGGCATAGCTGATGAAACCCTGCAGCGACGTCCTTTGACTTTCCTAAAGGGGCCGGTCATAGGTCAGCAGTGGCATCATAAGCCGCTACCCTGCCAACATGAACAACTTGAACCCATTTTCACTTCATGTCACCGTGCTGCTCCGAGTGAGAAGAGTTCCTTTGTTCAGTCTAAAAAAACACCAAGTCCCTCTAGTCATTCTGCAAAAGCTGGTATCAGTCCAAGCTGTAGCTGTACTTTGTAGTGCTGCGGGGGCTACAGGTTTCCTGTGATTTTTTTTTTTTACACCGATTCAAAGTCTCTCTGAAGCTTAATAATTCCAATACCAGCAGGTTTGCCTGTGAAGTCACATCAAACCTATTACACACTGAACCTCAGGGAATAACTAACCAATGGTGGTTTTGAGAACGGCGTCTCTTCAGCTCTCCAGCTGATGGTTATTCTGCAGATTAGCTGCCCGTCCACCGGGAACCTCTCGCCGCAGCGACTGCTCGCTCTCCGTTTTCACAGGATATCTGCAGGTTCCAGAGGGACGCATCCCAGGCTTAATAGGACCTGGTTATTTCAAAGAGAAAGAACTAAAAAAAAAAAAAAAAAAAAAAAAAAAAACGTATTAAAAACAAGGCTTAATGGCTTAATGATATTTATGAAGCTATTTGTACTGGATGAAAAAAGAGTACAGCAGCTTTTAATTTTTGAAAGCAGAATTGATATATTTGTACTACTAAACCTGTTCTTCAGTATTCTAAGATTAGACACACGGCACCGAGAAATTTATCAACACATGATCCGTTAAAATAGCTTCAATAACTGATTTTTTATTCTGCAGAAAGAGCAGAGCAGGAACAGTACTGTATATAAAGATAACAAATACAATAAATTACATTTTTCAGTTATTAACTTTTCATTCAAGGATTGTGAAGTTTTTTTGCGTCACATCCACAGAACATTAACAATTATCAATCAGCAGAAATACAGCAACAAGCTGAAAGCTCCTGATATTTGCAGTATTAAAAGCAGCTTTTTTTAAATTACAGGGAGTCTCTGGTTTGAAGTTAATCTAAAGAAAACTTTTATTGATGATGGTATATTTATAATATATTGTTATTCTATTGCAGAAATTATCAATAATAACCAAAGATCTTAAGTTAAATAGAGTTTCAGAGGAGAGTTTCGTTGGGAACTGCTTCGAGCAGGAAGAAGGTGATCCCTCACACACTTTACTTAACTTTACTGAGTGAAATAGCAATAGATTATTTTCCATAAAAGTGCACAGATTTCTTTGAAAGGATTTTCCAATGTGTCAAAAACAATTAAGGAGGAAACTCTGCACGCCTGAAGATAAAGCTCAGCCTTTTGTGGAGACCTTTTTAAAAAGCCAAACCCAAAACTGCACTTTGCTGAAGTCAGTGCTGATATTCGTTCATCAGTGTGTTGGTAATATTTTAGTTCTACAACATTTTGCATTGCTTTCATTCTGTCAGCATCAGGAGTGTATAAATGAAGGACTTCTCCTGACTTTAGACGTGTCGGAGTGACGTCGGCTGCACTGTGTGCTTGAGATGCAGACTTCAGGCGAGCTCTTTAAATTATTCAGCAGCAGAAATGAGCTGATTGACGACTGAGCCGAGTGTCCAACTTACTGAATCTAAGTGGAGGCTGAGCTGACTATGACTCAAAATTATGCGCCACAATTTTGTCTCTTTTTTTCTCCATAAATCCTCCTGAAGAGTTGGAAACTTCTCTCACTCCCATCACATCTTTAAATGACGGCCCATTACCGCTCAATCCCACCATCTATCTACATCTCTTTGTCTCCCTCCGAAAAGTAATGGCTTTCCCATCCTTCCCACACACTTTATCTGTTCCCCTCCATCACGTAACCTCTTTCTGTCTGTCATTCCCAACAGTATCGCCATTTATTTTCTCAAATTCTCCAATTATATAATTTCATCCTGCTGACAAAGATGAATGCTCCTCAGTACATGGTGCATAAAGGACGGTAATGACCTTGGTTACAGTGTGGAATACGTGAAGATGATGATGCTGTTCATTCAAATGTTTAAATACTAAATACTAACTTTGCAGAAGATTTATTAAACCTTATAAAAGCATTTTGCCTAAATCTATTGCTGCCTCTTTTTTCTACCTCTCTCTCTTTTCTCTTTCCCTCTTTCTCCATCCTTCCCTATGTCCCCCATCTCTTCCTGTCTACTCCTTTTCCTTTCCTCCCTCTCTCCCTCCGTCGCTCCTCTCAGCAATGCAGATGTGCTTTCTTTGATTTTGTCACCAGAGATTAATTAGCACTTTATTAGGAGCCCTATTTATACCTCCAGCCGACAGAGGGAAAAAAAAAGAGAGAGAGAGACATGAGGAGGGAAAGTGGGAGTGAGAGACTGATAGACTGAGGCAGAAATTGGGTATAGAAAAGACAAATGTGGTGAAAAGAGAGAGCGAGAAGGCAGGGAAGGAAGAGGAAAGATGAGAAACATGCAGTTTAAAAAGAGAGGCAGGGAGGGAAAAGACAAGAGTCAACAGAGACCGAAGAGAAAAGACAGAGACGGTTTAACAGTAGAGAGAAAAAAGGCAACAGGAAGGAGAAAGTTGGACAGGAAGAGGGGATGAAAGACGGCGAGAACAACAAGTCCTCCAAACTTAACGGCGAAACATGTCGTTAGTCACATGTAGGACTCAGGACGTGAGCGTCCAGCCAATAAGAACGTTTCCTTAAACAGAATAACTGTGGAGAAGAAATCCGACGTAGTCGCACAAAATAAACACGTATGTATGGAACAAGCAGTTTGTTTCTCCTGCGAGGCCGGCTTGGCATGACAGACGGGAAAAAAGTGGGAGAGAGTGAGATGAAGGGATGCGGTTGAAAGGCTGTCAGAGAGAGACAGAAATGAATGAAAGGCAGGAAGTGGGAGGAAAAAAGACGAGTGGGCGTTTACGATCGAAGGTAAATTCACACAGAAAAGAAGGGTGAGCGAGGGAGGGAGGCAGAGGTGAGGGACTGTAGGTGGAAGAAAGAGAGACTGATTTACCAGTTGAAGAAATGCCATGATGTTGAAGAAAGGAGGGAATTGGTGGAGTGACAGAAGAAGAAGAGTGACAGAGAGGAAGAAGAGGAGGTTAAAGTGATGTGGCGACGATGGGTAGATGGAGAGCGATGAAGAGTGAGAGTAATGAGGGATGTTGGTGCAAAATGATGTTCAGGATAATGAATATGCTGAACTGAACAAAATCTATGAGTCCCACAAAGAACTGTGGATTATTGAAAGTGAAAGTGGAAAATGAGCACATCCCTGTCAGATTTAAACTCCCTCTGACACTTAAAACTCGTTCTGCCTGCAAATCCCCGCAAAGCTTTCTGGCTTTGAGACAAAACTGACAAACATGTAAAAGAGAACTGTTTGTTATTAATTTGGTACTGAATAAAACGTAGGTGCACCAGCATGATTTGTGCAGGAAAGGAGGCAGGAAGGATGTGCATGTTATTTTCAGTGTTTATCACCTGAAAGCAAGCATCGTTTACAGCGACACGTCACACCTTTGTCATACAGGCCAGCGACTTCACAACAGTTTCTCATCTTTATGCCTTTATTTCCTGTTTCCCAACAGCAGAATATCCTATGTTATGTCTTTTTAGCCGACAAATGTGCCGAAGTTGTTGTCAAACTCTGTTGCATAGCAACTGGAATGATGCAACCCTCCGCTGAGCACTTTCCTGCTGTTCGATTCGTTGCTCACAGCTGCAACAACGCTAGTCAAGGGAGCCGGAGCTCCCATCCAGGTGTAGCAGATGATAGTCATTATAACCCGACGCAGAGCTGAAACATGCATGTTTCAGTCAGAATGTGCTCAGTCCACCGAATCTTTGTAGCATCAAACAACAATGGACCAATCAGAGCTATGAAATCTCACACCTCCTGCTGAAACCTACCCTAACCAATGACTTTGCCATCCTGAAAAAATAAATTGCCTGCATGCCTAGTGCAAATGGCAACTCAGATGCAGCAAAATTTTATGGACAAATCAGTTAAAATCTCACGTTTTTGTGCAACTTGTGCCCTTCTGGTCTGAAAAAACAAGTCCGAACCTCGGCCACATCTGCAAATTTGAAACTACACATCAAGTGAAATATCTGCAAGTGAACAATGATCACAAGAAATCATCAACAAAGTGTAAGACTTCCTCCACCCGAGTCAAACCCACTGCAGTTTGCAAAGGACCTTCGTTTCCCAGCAAGTAAACAAATCTGGAACTTACTTTACTTTAGAAAAAATGGAAGAAATGACTCTTTTACTCTTTTAGTTTATTTCACTGTGAATTTAGTTGCTGTTCAACATGAAGGATAAAACTACGAGAATCTCGCAACCTTTGAAACCCTCAGAAAAAAGTATTTAATACCAGAAAAGGAGACAAGTTTGACTGTTTGTCAGATAACATCACTCAAACATGTTGTTGGCTGACGTTAAATCAGCTTATTCCATTTTCAATTTATGCCCCGCGTTGTATCTAACAGTTCAATCAGCTGCAAGATTCATAGCTATCGTCTTATTCAGTCCTTCAGCCAGGACTGAAAACTTCAAAGAAAATGCTCCATCCACAACAAGTCTGGAGGACTTGCCAGACTCTGGAGCTCAAACTGTGAAAGAACACTTTGCATTGGATCAAGACAGAAATGCATTGTACCCAATCAAAGATCATCGAGTTGAAGTGTGAAATAACAGGATTTGATCTCACTTTCTTTTTTTTTTTACTTTTGGCTAAAATTTCACTTCTATGCCGCCATCATGTTGTTACGTGGCTTTTGATTGAGGGAGCTGACTGCAGGCTCTTGAGATGTGCCCACTTGAAAATGCTGCCCATCTGTCAGGAACAAGCTGCAGTAGGACGGCTGGCTTCAAGAGGGCGGCAGAGGCGACGAGGACTGGCTCCAGGTTGCACTTTCGGAGCAAACAACAGAAGCTGCATTTATTTCTTATGTATATCTGCAGCGCTGTCTGCTGGTGCTGCTGTGACGCATGGATAGAAGTGCTGAGGGACAACGAGCCGCGGGATGACAGATGGCAGGAAGTACAGGCATTAAGAGCAGAGCAACAAAGACAGGTGAAAAGAAAACAGCGAGAGACACAATGAGGCAAAGAAAAGGGAAAAGCAAAGAGAAATCATATGAGAAAAAGAAATATGGGAGAAAAGGTTAGAGGAGAACAAGAAAAACAGCCATGAGGACATCAGAGAGAATGAGTAAAATAGAAATGAATGAAAAAAAAACACCAGAGTGACAGGCGGAGAGGAGTGGAAACATGACAGAGAGGTTAAAAGAGGGAAAAACTGCCTTCAGGACGTGAGAAGGAGCGAGATAGAAAGAGGGGAGGAGAAACCAAATGAAAGAGAAGGAGGGAGAGGAGTCGAGGAATGATGACAGGTTGTGTTGCACGTTGAGGTAAAGAGCGAAGGCAGCGACAAGCGCAGGTGTTGTTTGGTGGTATGAGGCAGATAAGGGCCCCGGCTGACGCTTTCAAGAAGCCCCTCTCAAAAACCGTTGTTTGGCCTTTCTCAGCTGCCTTAGTCGGCTGCCAGGAACAACAATGGGTCCACAGAAAAAAGGAGAAAAGACTGAAGAGAACCAAATAAAAGCAGAAAGAGAGAGGGAGGAAGAAAAAGAGACAGGGGCTTCGCACTTTTGGTGTGTTGGCCTCATTATGTCAAGCCAGGGTTACAAGAGAGCAAAAGGGGAGCAAGAGGAGAGACAGAGGGGGAGTAATATTTAGAGAGAGAATGAAATAAGAAGTGAGAGACGGGAGGGATGAGTGGGCTTGAAGGGCTGAAGAAACGCATGAAATGATACCTGTGCACCTTATATGAAAAACAACAGATGTGAGGTCACAAGGGCATTTCGTGGTTAACATCTGAAGAAGCGAGTCTGACCCGACCAGAAAGAATACGAAGAAACGAATTTTAGATTTGGCAGAACTACAAATGTATGAATAATTTCTGTTCCAGTGATTTCCATTTTGGAAGACGTCTAAAGACTCGTACTTGAAGACAGCTGGGTGCAATGTCAACATGAACGCTTAAATGTTTAACAGTGGGAAGCGATGACAAACGACCCTTTTTGTTGTTTTGTTTGGCGGACTTGTTACAAGACGCTGATAATAGATGACAGATATCTAAATAGTGCCGTCAAGAAATACCTGAAGCTAAATGAAGGGAATGGAACCTAAAAACCTTCTGCAGAACATGAGGACACAACTACTGCATCACTGATAATTACCACGTCCTTATACCATACAATAAAAAAGGTTGGAAAGGGCTTGATTGTGGTTTCAGGAAACCATCGTTGACAGTTTGGAAGCAAACTGTGGTGTCGGGGGGTGGAATTAGACAGCATACACCCACACATCCACCCAGACTCCAGAGGTGCAACGTTCTGTTCTGCTTCTTCCTGTGCTGTTGGACTTAAAGGTGCCGTGTGGGAGGTATGGCCAGAATTTAGCTTCAAATGTGCAGAAACTAACATCATCAGCACAATGTGAGGGAATAATCTGTCAGAGATGTATATGTATTGTGCTGCAGTGATATCGACTGCTGTTAGCATGCTAACCAGCTAGGTGCATCCCATCCTGTCTTATAATACCTCTTTGTACCACGAGAGGTGATAGTCTGATAGTCCAGTGGAAAGACAAGGGGACCAAAGCGACTCTGCTTTGGTTCAGATGGAGTTAGATGTGAAAATGTTCTGGCTGTTGATGCTGCTTTCCATGCTGGCGATAACCGACCTTCCTCTTGCTGCTCTCCTGCTTTACTTCTGTCTTGTCCCGGCCTGCCATGTCTGCAGAGTCCTGGTCAGAGCCGCTGTAAAGCACCTCTGAACCGTTTTCCCTGTCATCAAACAGGCCTCCTGCAGTCTCAGAGGACGTGTTCGGTCCGGATCAGGCCGTGTTCACTTGGAGGCTGCTGAACTTGGTTCCATTGCCCGCAGCGCCGGGACAGCTGATAGGACCACTAGCTGCATGGCTAACTGAGCTAACTAGCTAACAGCGGCTACAGCCAGAGATAGACGCAGACATACACAATGCAAATGGAAGACAGCCTGTTGCACTAAAGCACTGTGGCCTCAGAGCAAGAAGGTTCTGGGTTTGAACCCGCTGGCCGGCTGGACACTTTTTGTTTGCATGTTCTCACTCAATCAAACTTTATTTCTATAGCGCCTTCCAACATCCAAAAGGAGCACAAGGCGCTTAACAAAGAAGAATAAAATCAACAAATAAATAAAATAAATTTAAATAAGTAAAAAGAATTAAAAAAAACACAGTCAGAAGGAGACTAAGCATTAAACACCAGTCCAATAGTCTAGACAACAGTGGAAAGACACTGTGTCTGAGTGGGTCTCCTCCAGGTGGTCCGGCTTCCTACCATTGGCCACTGTGAACTGCTAAACACACACAACCATGCCAAGAATATGCGGTTATAGATAATGGATGGATGGACGTTCATCATATTGATTAATTCTAAACCAATCAGTTACTACACATATAGACACACATTTGAATAACTCACAATGCAGCAAGATGTAAATTGAATGACAAAAGCTTAGAGTGATGGAGTAGGGACCAGTTTAAACATGTCTGAAGTAATGTTTTTAATGTGGAGACGCCTGTTTGATAGATTCAATTCGACAAAGAACCGCCGTGACAGTTTGTGCTTTTTCTTGTGCAGCAAGTCGTCACACAACATTATTTCCATAAATCACCATCAGGTCGGTCGGAGTTTCGCGCTCGCTGATTATTTCCTGAGCTTTCGGGAACTGGAGTGATTGCTGACCTGTTTTTGAAGCAAAATAATATGATGCATGTTTTTTAATCAGAGTGGTCTTGTTGAGAAGCAGAAGTAGGCTACAGGGATCCAAGACATGGATGAAATGAGGAAAAGCTCATTAATGGAGCGAGGGAGACGAAGCCATTGGCTTATGATTGATGCAAAAAGTTGAACTGAACGTCGTTTTGATGATCCAGAAGGTCGTCTACAAATGTTATACAAAGGGGGAAAAGCTCAAGAAAGAGAAATGCATGAGATCAAGACATGTTTTTCAAGACGTCTGCATATCTTCTGCGTGTGTGCACATACACTGGTTGTTGTGCACACAGTGTTAAGACATACAGGGAAGAGAGAATATGTTCAGTAGGACAGCAGAGAAAAGATGAGGCAGCACAAAGAGTAGAGACGTAAGCAGGAAAATGTTGATGGTGCAAATTCTTTCATTTGATTTCATCACCACTTTTAACCCCACTGTTTTCCCCTGTTTGTTTGGTTTTGTTTTGATCTGTGGTCCTCTCTCATTGGCTTTCTATCAACAATTTGCAGCTCTTCACCTCCACTGGCAGGAAGCACGCCCATTATGAAGTACGCATTAAAAATCCAAAACAATAAACAGGCAGGCAAAGCCATTTGAGCACAGCTAGGGAGCTCAACGACCCATTCGGGCAACAACGACGGAAAAAATGAGCCCCCTTCATCCGCTAAATTGGCATTAAATACCTTGCGGGCTTGCGTGATAATTTCTGCTCATACGGCTCAAGCATTTGACTTGCATTTTTCTTGCTAACAATCCCGGGAATTCGCTGATGTTGTTTCCTGACACGGATTTTCTTCCTGTGGGAGTACAGATTGTGTTGTGACTGCACAACTGGAACCAGTCTCAGTCCAGCTTGGATCAGTTATACTCACTGGTACTATATCCTGAGTCAGGATGACTGTCAGGTTAACTGCAGGAAGACGTGCAGCGCAGTGTAATGCAGCCAACACATTTCACATTTGCAATTTGCAAGTTAATCAGTTACCACAAGAGTTTAAAGATGTCAGTCAGCTTTGGTGGTGAACAGGAAGCAAAAATACTACATAGTGTGTATTGCAGAATGGCAGTATAGTATAGTACAACTATATATAAAGGTAGAGTATAATAAAAACCACCAGTTTCTTTGACTTATTATAGCTTTCTTTGTAGAAGATCAATCCTAGCAAGAAACAATGGGGGGGAAACGTGTTCTTTCTGTCTGTAATCCAGTCTTGGCAGCCTGAATCCAGCTAGAGGAAAGAAAGAGGAAAAGGCAATATAAAAGAGGAAGAGCAGCGGGAGAAATGAGAGAGTGAATTATGAGAGGACTGACAGGTAGGGTAGCTGGCACGGCGGAACGCTGTGATTCCACCGAGAAAGAGCGGAAAACAGATTTGGGGTTAATTTGCATTTCAAACTCGCCCGACATCCAGCCCGCGATGCCAGAAACCAGCTGATTTGCACTCTCCTCTCCTCTGTCTCTTCTCTCTATCTCATTTCATCTCTGTCTCAATTTTCCCTGATTTAATGCAGGTTTTTTTTTTTTTTTTACTGCCGATTTTATGTCTCTCTTGCAGATTCTTTCAGCGGGTTTCATTCTTTCTATCTCCATCCTCTCGGTTTCTCTCCTCTAACACTCTTTCTTTATGTTCTGTCTCTTTCTTACAGCCCTCTTAATTGCCTTTTTTTCCATTTTCCTCTCTATTTTGCCTCCTGCTCTTTGTCTCAGGGCAGAACAATACAACCTCAAATCCACAGTATTTCACAATCAACTGTCACTAGGATGAGGATCAGAAATCTAACATCCGCGAAGGATTGAGATTCTGGATTCTGGGCTGTGGGCTGACTGACTCCTGGTTTATTTTAGAGGCAATTTGTACAAGTATATGAGTTTGGATTGGTAATAGATCCATAATGTCTGTAATCTGGTACATTTGGTTGCTCTACTTTCTTTCTACGTTCTATAGTTCTGACCTATAATGGGATGATTTCAGATGTTGTTCTTCTGGATTTTGGGTCCTTGATTGTGGTGCAATGCAGGGTTCTTTAAAATCAAAGAAATCCCTCTCGCTGCACTCTCTTTCTCCGGACTCTGCCACCTTTCCTGTCTCATTTCCTTCCTCTTCTTCTTCTCATACACCTCTGTCTCTCCCAGTTTTCCACCCTTTACCTCACACTTTCCTCCAATTTCTCCCCCCTTCTGACTTTATCCTTCCCCTCCTGTCTTCTGTTTCGCTCAGTTGTCCTTTTCTGTGTCTTTGTTGTTCTCAGACAGTTTTTTAGTCTCCATCTGTCCTCATTTGTGTCCTGCAGTGCAGAGTGCTGTTAGAGTGATAGGATGAAGACGCACAGCAGGGGGAGATATAGACCCAGAGAGAAAGAAAAGGGGGAATTAAAGGGAATGAAAAGTAGGTAGAGCGACAGTAAAAAGAAGTAAAAATGAGAGCAGCAGAGAGGTTTGCAACCACAATGAAGAACGAAACTGTACTGCATTATTGCAAATGTAACCTTTCTTTGGATCCGGCCCTGTTCCATATTAATAGCACATGAAATGATGGGATGTTTCGGCAGGTATTTCCATTACATATATTATATTGTTAACCTTTCTTACACTATGGCCCATAATGTATTCACAGAAAATACCTGACAGGGAAAAAATGAAATGAAATAATGACATAAAAAAAAAAAACTCTGCAGGCAAAGGATGAAATCACCAACATCCACTGCAGAGAAATTTTTTAGTTTCCATTTTAAGAATGCATTTCTCTCAGTTGTTCAACGGTGGGCTGGTTCTCTGTTCTTTTGCAGTATTTCTATGGAAGCAGAATTGTGAGCATGATATGACTACTGTTACTGTTGTAATGAAGGCATTAAGGCTGAATGCTGAATTTACCATGTGAACCATCGCAGCCAGCCAAGTCTCCAGAATGACACGTTGGCATTGTAGGTTTCCGCAAAACGAGGATTTGTTAAATTTGTACGTTCCATCAACATCAACATTTCAACAATAGCTATCAAAGTGACATAGTTCAGATTGTCAGCACATGCACATGAGCTGAGTTTTACTCATCAGCAAGAGGGAATGGTGGTGGCCTGACATCGCAACTGCTGCTGGGCCGTGTTTGTGGACACAAAGCAGGGTTTATAGAAAGAATCGCGATGTTTTCCACATGAATTTGTGGCAACATAACTGGGTATTTTAAGCCAAACGTGATCTTTTCTTAAACCTAATCAGACCTTAACCACAACTTTGTCACAACATAAAATTGAGTTAATTTAAACACAAGATACTTGTGCTCAAAAGAGGATTCATTCGTCTCTGGGGGTCATCAGGTGGAAACCTCCCTTCAACGGTGTTTCGCCTACTTAGTCCCACGACACCTCCAGGAGGCTAGGCGGTGATGCTCCAGGTAGTGGCCAGTACCGATGCTACCATTTAGCCAATGCTAATGCTAAATGCTAACCGCTAACTGCTAAGAAGAACAGAAGAAGACAATACAGCTAGATTCACCTATACTGTTAATGCTAACTGCTAAGATACTATCATACTACCACCGCTTTAGCTATTGTTAACTGCTACATTGCTACCACAGGCCTAGATGCCACATGTAACTGCCAAGTGCCGCACTACCTAGAACAGAAAAACAAGCACACTTTGTATCTTACAACACAAACTCACCTGAACAGGCCACATGGTCCCAAAGAGAGACTCTAGCTGGCCACACCCCCACCTTATCTACACTTCCTCTTCCTGGATCTCTTCCTGTTGGGAGAGAGAAGATGGGGCGGGGAAAGCAGAGCAGAGGAGAGGTGTCTTGTTCAGACTTTAACCTCTTCTCCTGCCGGATTAGACATCCATGTACTCTGCCTCCCCCTACTCCTTCACTGCTTTTATTTCACCCCCCATCTACTATTATTTCTCCTGATCCATATCCACTAGACCTCAAATTTTGCCCCTGCACTCCCAGCTCCCTCAACAGTGAAACAGCTGACCCTGCAACAAAACCTCTACACCCCACTTCAACCGGAGAAACCCTGGTCTTCCATCCCCTCTGCTCAGATTCTGTCTTTAAATCTGCATACCAAAATTGAAATGTGAAGTGATAGTGAAATATGAAATGATTAATCTTTTTTTTTTCTTTCTAAATCTTCTATTTGGGACCGGCTTTTATTTATCAAGGCACATTTACGCACCACTTTCAGCCACTATTTGATACCCAGCATAACTAAGTATTTTTTTTTAGTTTAGATTCCCCTTTTTATATCACATTTCACATATTGTCTTTCACACTCCTATTTATCCACATATAAATGACATTTTTGTTGTATTGTGCATATCCGCATTGGTTGTATGCAAATTTCATACAGGACAAATTTAATTATTTTGACATATAAGCATGAAATAGTTATTGCAGTCAAACAGGCATGTTAGCAATGCATGTGACATTTTAGGTTTGTGGCAACTTTTTTTTTTGCCTTATTATTTGGGTTATGTTTTTAAAATATTTGTTCTTAATTTTTCTTTTTTTACGATTTGAAATAATGTATGCCAGAGACAACGTGTTGAGTATCATCTGCATATCTGACATATACTGCCTGTATTTTCTCCATTTGTATCTCCATTTTGTTTGCTGCATCTTAATTAAACTAAATGTTCAGACAAATGTAATGAAGTTTCACCGAATTTAACTTAATTTTATGTAAATCATGTGGCGTTTCAATCTGAGAATGACTGCTGCCCTCTGATTTAGAGAGAAAAAATTTGCATATGTATGCAGATCAGATAGCTGATCCTTGTGTGTGTGTGAGTGTGTGTTGTGTGTTTGCATGTCATCTTCCAGACCCCGAGACGTGTCTGCATAAGTTTTCTTGTGTCTTGTTGTGAGTGTATGAGTGTGTACGAAGGGGTCGTTCCATTTGTAAAAGTGTGTGTGTGTGTGTGCGTGCACCATGCCTGAATGTGGGTGTCCGTGTTATGTGTGTTTCTTGCACCGAGCCACAGGAGGCCATCATTTGCCACTTCAAAGTACTTACCCATAATCCTCGGAGTGTGGATTCATTTGCACTTGAAACCCACAGAACGAGGGAGAGAGAGGAGGGGAAAGGAGAGCGAGAGAGGGGAGAGCAAACGAGACGCAGACACAAGATGAGGAAAACTCCGACCATGTGCAACATACAATGTGATCTCAAGTGTGTGTGTGTGTGTGTGTGTGTGTCTGGAGGAGCAAGCTGACATGACTCATTTTCCTGACTGCTTATTTTGCCTCCTTCCACCACCGCCTCTCTTTCCTCTTCCCCCCCTCTCTCCATCTTTTTTTTTCTTTTGGAGCCTTGAGGAAAGCTCTCACAGGGATGCCCAAATACACACTCACTAATGCAGTACACTGATGCACATGCACGCACGCACACACACACACACACACACACACACACACTTAGCCGACCCACTTATACACTAGACAGGCAGATAAATATATAGAAACATGCATGAGTACGCATAAAACATACGTATTGAGATGGTAGCAGGGATGCACATACATGCAAATGTAGCATACACACACACACACAGACACACATGCACACACACACACAAACGAATGCACAAGCTAATCTCTCTCAACACAGGTTTTATGAGTGGAGAGTTAAGAGAGTGAGGTCTTTTTTCTGTCTCAATAGACCAGCGGTGACTTTCCATCCTCCTCTGACAAACTTAACTTTCCTCCTGCTCACCCACTGTGTGTGTGTGTGTGTGTGTGTGTGTGTGTGTGTGTGTGTGTTAAAGAGAGAGAGAGAGGCTCACCTCATGTCTTTCTTCCATCCTTTGTTTCCACTCGCGGCTCTCTGTTCAATGAACAACAGACATCTACTTTTTCTCATCTCGCTTCTTCTCTTATTCATATCTTCTGTTAAAAGTGTTCTTCTTTAGTTATTTAAATTGAGTTTTAATCTGTAAAACAATCAAATTTCGCTTTGACTTCTTGGTGGATATACTGAGTTCCCAACTGGGAAACTGAAAAAAAAAACTCTTTATTCACTCTCGACAAGCTGTACGTCTAAATGATGTTTGCCAGAAATACAGGATGTCTGAAAGTTCTGGATCCAGTCCAAAGCTTGTATTCCATGTCAGCATCCCCTCTGAACTCTCTAACAAAGGGAAAACTGCCAAAAAGTTGTCTTCAAAAGACTCACACCAGTTTGAAAACCTTCAGAGCCGCGGAGCACTTGTCCAGCCAAACATGTCGTCTAAGACAATAAGAGCAAAATTGCGTTTGTTATCTCTGCGGCTTCAGGCTTGTCTGACAGCCTGTATACAACAAACCGTCTGTAGGCAGTTTTATATGATTTTCTATTGCATACAAACACAGAAAAAGATGGAATCCAGAGATATTTTTGGTTCCCTTTTGATTAGAGCTCACTTCTTTGGCAGATCATATCAAAGTTTACTTATCAGCTGTAGACGTGGTGCTTTTCAGCACAGTCTTGATAGATTTTACTGCAACGATCCTGCAACAGTCTACAAGTTACACTGTTTCCATATATTATGTATGGCTGAGACAAGTTTTCTCGAGTTAAGAGGAAAGTATTCGGAGTCTTATCCGAGAGCAAAACCCTCATAAGTATGCAAATACATACAGTGCATACCGGTTTAGTATTAAATAACAAGTGCGACTTTTTGGGCCATAGTTTTTTACACAAACACAACAAAATATAAAATGCAAAAGCTCTTTTTTGGATTTTCTTTGACACTCAAGGAAAAGACTTTTGGGTGATGCGACAAGAGATTCATCACAGAGCCGTCATGACTTCAGGACAGATTCATCTTGCAACTTATGTGCAGTTATTTGAGATTTCAAATTTGCATGATGAAAGTGTGTTTTCCTTTTTTCTGAACACACTGATGATATTTTCAGCAGACTGTTGTACCTCCCAGACATCACAGGCACCCGTGTCCTTCAAAAAAAACATCTCGAAAGGACGAACTGCTGCCTGCATGTGGATTTAAGGTTCTAAGCAATGTTACCTGAAAAAGAATATATGCTCTTTTTATGACCTCAAAAGTACCAGGAGAGAAATTCTGAAGAACATTCACCTTCCAGCAGCTGAAATGAAGCTGGCAGGGCTCAGCTGGAGATGCAGCGTACGCTACATATATTTTTTTTTATTTTTAACAGCCATGGAACTAAAGATGAAGGAAGACTTCACAAGTATTTTTAGTTATCAGCCTCAGAACTTGACATTCTCCTTCGCTGTGTTTTGTCTGCGAGGACCGTGACGGGAAGCGGCTCTGTTCTCTGCCTTCGCTGCCTCACATCTAGCAGCACTGCTAGATACAAACAAGTTCATGTCGGCAAGTGCAGGCTGTTTGCATCATGATGTGGAATCGGTGAGAAAACTAATTAAAACTAGATGTGACATCATCCATCGCTTGGTTGGTTGGTTGGTTGGTTTAAAGAAATGTTCTGAATCCCTGTCGCCATGGCAGCCAAAGATTCTTTACTGCAAAATCACCTTTTTTGTGAAAAACATTTAGATTTGATGTGAGAATGTGCACAAATCAGCGAATTTGCAGCGTTTCTGAATCAGTTCCTTGCAGGTCTGATTGTTCTCGGGTGCAGCATGTATCAGCTACCGTATTAAGCTGCTATTGAGCAGCCTCTTGGCACGCATTTCTACCTGAGGCATCCAGTATTTTCATTATGAAAATCGGGCTGCACATTCAACCACTCAAAAAAACACGGATGCACGGCTGCGTGCATCCAGTGTTGTGAGTGATTTGTAGCTGGACGAGACTGAGCAATGTGACTCAGACCCTCTGCTGATGCGAAGATGTGGGGTTGAGCCGTTTGGGATGAATCTAGGTCAGGCAGCGCAGGGCGAGCAACCTTCATGATGAACTGACCATGAGGGAGAGAGAGAGAGTAATAACTAGGGTTATTAGTGTCTCTGCCCCCTCACTCAGCCAGCAGACAGATTAGCCTGTGTGTGTGTGTGTGTGTCTATGAATGTGCATTACTCATATTGTGGGGACATAAATCTGTGTTTCCTTATGGCTGCATAATGTAAATCACTCATTTTGAGGGTGAAGACTTGGGTTAAGGTTAGGGCTAGGGTTAGGTAAGTAGTGCTTCGGGTTAGGGTCAGCCTGCATGTCATTGGTGTATGTGTCTGTGCAAGTCTGTTAGATATGCATGTATTTACTGCGTGTGTGTGAGTGTTTGTGTTTTTGCATTGATGATTTTAGACAGTGGGAGAGGAGAAAACCTGAAGCGGCTGCTTTGCTGAGCAGAGAGCGAGAGATGGAAAAGGGAAGAAAAAAGAGGATGAGAGTGTGCTGGAGGAAAAAAAGGAGAAAGAGGATTTGAGAGAAGAGAAGTGTTGGTTTGAGGGAGAGAAGTCTTGTTAATGTTAATAACGATGCAGCCGGGAAGATTAGTTCCTATGTATTGAGAATTCTTATGCAGTTACGCATTCATGCATTTATGTGTGATACATTTCCATTTATCTTCTCCTCTGTTATTGAGGAATTAAGATTTGTTTAAATTGTTTGTGCTCCTAATAGGTTGTTTGCAGCCGTATCTCCTAAAAATGGTGTTCATTTACGAATCATTCTCATCACCACGTATGCTTCGTAGGAAACATTTCAGCCTGAGGAGATGTTTATATTGAGCGTATCTCCAAACTGCATCTGCCAATGTATTTAATTTGTTTTCCTAATTTCTCCTCGTGGCAACTGAAGCACGACTCACATTTTTTATGTTCTGGAAGGACTGTGGCGTGTTTTGGTGGCCGGCTTCGCAGCCTGACCTCTTCTCTAAAGGGGGAACAGCTGGAGATCCAAGTTGAGCGTGCTCTCACGGCTGAGGTCAGATGTTGCATTGTAAGTTGTTTAGTAAATGAAACTTGTCGTGCGTTGAATTTGTTGGAAGCTGCTGTGGATAAAAGCGTCAGCAAAATGTAAATGCAAATGTGGAGAGGAGCTGGAGGAGGAGTGGGATGTCTGGAACCATTCAATCCTCTTTCTCTGCTCTCTCTATCTAATCTCTACACACTCTTTTCATACCTTCACACACACTCTGATGCTCTCAAACACCCTTTTGTGTCCTTGTGTCTCTCCGTCTTTTAAATACATTTAACCTCTCAAGTTAGAAAATGAATGAATTGCTTTATTGGCTTGACAATAATGTATTCAAGTACATTATTTCAAAATCAGATTGTGCATGGTTTAAATCTGACTGTAATACTTCTAAATGTAAGAAAAAAGACAACAAATTAGCTGGATTGCAGATAAAAAGTCAGACCGAAACAAACGATCCTGTTAGTTTAAACGAACCACTAAACAAACTTCAACCTCTAAAGCTAAAGAAGGCAGGTGGCTCTGATGTGTCTTCAATGAGCCACAAAATTAGCAACACAAAATCAAAATTCCTTCATCTTATTTTTAATGTTGGACGTTTCCCTTCATTGTTAAGTGAAAGATTTTTCCTGGAGCATCTTAACAACATCCTCATACGACATCATCCCTGCAGCAGACGCCAGACACCGCACTGCTAAACAGTGTAGCATCAAGTTACAAAAAAATGTAATCAATTATTCATTACTTTTCACATGAAAAAGTAATGAGCTACACTACTTGTTAGATTACTTAATGTTACTAAACTACTGCAAAGCCTCCACACCCTCTGTCATATATTGTGCATTTAACACAGTTTGATTTAACAAGCAGCTAGCTTAAAGTTTGATCGTACTCTACATACCTGTCCACAGGTAGATACCACCAACCCCCATCCAGGCAGTGAAAAAGTAATAAAATGTTACTGGGAGCAGTTCCTGCACTGTACTCACTGAAAATCAAATCAGTTTGACCCCAGTGAGGAAATAATGTCATGTCAGTAATATGTATGGATTCTCATAATGTCATGTCAATAAAGTTTATGAACTCTCATAGTTTTCTGATTTGTAATCACTGCCATTGATCTTGTGTCCTTAGGCTATTTCCTTAAAGACAATCTGATGTCTTCAAACGTTATTGGAAGTGTGTTTAGGTCACTCATACATGGACACACACGCAAAAACAGAGAAACTTCCAGACAGGACTTTGGATGAACCGATCAGCTTGCATGACCATGTTGAGCTTATTTTGAAACACCTGAAGGTTACCTATACCACCATTCTTTACATACTGTAGCTGCGTGTGGATCCCCACAGATGCATTATTCCAGCGTTACTTCCCATCAGTGTGTATAAAACATGACTAAAACAAACTAACCCAGGAGCAGAGGTGCAGATCAGGGTGTATATATACATACTCTACTTAAAATAAACAGGCAAAAATCACGTGACTACTCTCTCTCTCTGCTTTTTTATGAACATCCACCTCTTTTCATGTCATTGTCTCTCACTCTGCAACAAAAATTCCCAGCATCCCTCCTTTTTCTTTTCTTTTTTTTTGCCTCTCCCATCCCCTCTCACACTCTTCCACACTTTCTCTCTCCTAAGCTCGCCTTACTCTCTCTCTCTCTCTTCCTTCCCTCTGAATGTGTACCTCTCTCTCTCTCTCTCCCTCCCTCTCTCTCTCTCGGGGGGGGGGGGGGGTGAGCGGTCGTAACGTAAGCGCCAGTCATCTCTGATCATCGCCACTGTGTTCCCTGAGAGCTCGGCACTCCACATCTCTCCCTCTGTCTCTTCCTTCCTCTGTCTTCTTCTTCTCCTTCGGTGTCTATCTGTCGCTCTCTCTTCCCCTCTGTGGATGTTACTCCATTAAGGAAAACTCGATGTCTGCCGTCATGTTTTGCGGTCTGAAGAGGGACGTTGGGGCGAACAATGTTGGTGAGTGCGGAGCCCACGAGGGAAATCCCTTCAGTGATCACACTGCAGTCTTTAGCTTTAAATTTTTCATTTTTCATCAGTGCTCATTGTTACTACACTTCCCAGAAATCACCTGTCATTGCATGGATGTCCCTGCTGGGATATTCTGCTGATGAAGTTTAGGCTCCTGTAGGTGGCGCTCTTTTCTTTGTCCAGCTATTAGCTTCTTGTGCTTTTGTCTTTGAAAGGACCAGGATTAATGCTTCTATATGAGGTGTTTAACTGGTTTTACCGTGGATTTAAAGAAGTTTACCGCTGTTTGCTTGTTAATAGCGGGAGAAATAATATTGACGTTCTCACATTAGCTGTTATAGAAGCGATGGCCGTGAAAATGTGAAATCCAGTGTGACTGAAAAGAGGAAAATTCTTAATATTTATTCAACTTGCTTGATGTTGTTTTCTGGCATTTTACCAGCATCAGAAACACGTAGGAGAAAACCAAAGCAGTTCCAGTCCAACCAATCACAGCTCATGTGGTTTTACACACTCAGCCTGTTACATGGGCCACCAAAGACCTGGATTTAGTAGACCACCCAGAGGTGTCAAAGGTTTCATGTAGGTTAAAACACATAGAGCAGCAAAACAGCTGAATGTTCTGCAAACTATTGCTGTTAGTTGAAAGCATCAGTGAGTTAATTTAATGTAATACAAAATTTTTATAGATTTAAATAATGTCAAATATGAAGTGAATATCTTTAAAGAATGAACTTTGGTCCTCCGAAGTTACAATTAAATATATCTGTTGATCAGTGCAGGGAGGGTATTGTAAGTGAATGAGGAAATGGTCCCCTAAACGTGAACAACTCCGAAATCTCAACACCAGATCTGCAAGCAGACTGGTTCCAGTAATGAAACCTCTCTGAACGACCACATGCAGCCTGGAAGTTTCAACATTAACCCGAGATGCCTTTTTATTGATGTTGTTGTCGTTGTTTTCTTCAGGGTCAAATCACCAACAAGTCTGTGAGGTTGAAACGTTCAAATGCAAAGAAAAAAAGATACGTGTTCGCTTCTGTTTACCTGATGGTGAGACTTTAATTTGGTCCCTGTTGACCTTCCATATGTGACATGCCTCCAGTGGTATGGACCAGCTGTTCCTCTTCCGACCACCAAGATGTTTTACTGTTGACGCATTGAAGACAGAAGAAACTTTTATTCCATTTCACTTTCATCTACTTTGCACTTTCATATTCAAGTGTTAGATGCTCTGTAATGATTTGCTAGTTGTTGAGGTTAACACTTCATTGAGCAGCTGATTTTCCAGAACTCTAAGATATGTTTTATGTTGAGCTCTGTTAGCACACTGAGCTCATCCCCGCTGCTGACTGCCAGCTTGAAGCGCTCTTCACACTCAAAACTAGCAAATATGGCGCAAGCACAAAGCTGCTGATCCTACTCTGTTCCCGTATGACACAGTGTAAGAGAGATGCATCAGGGTATTAATAAGGTGAGCGTCATCCTATTTCATGCACCAATGAGCATAGTGGGAGCTGTATTCTCCGCAATGGCCTCAGAGACTAACTAAGCTGATAGCAGGGCTGGGAATAAGCTGAAACTCTGCTTTTATTTCTTTTAGTTTTATGTAGATAGAAGCACTGTGGGGTTCTCACATTTCACTGCATGCTTTGTTGGACAACTTCTGCACTTTGGCTTCATTCTCAAGAGGGATTGACTGGAAGAGTCAAGCAGCTATTTGTTTAGAGAACAGCTGTTTAAGATGCGTTTTAGATTGGGCTTCAGTGTCTTGCTGTTGGGTCATTCGGCCTTTTTTCATCATTTTCTCTTGAGGATGCAACTGAATGTGCAAATTATTGTCCATTATTTCATGCGTTGCCTGGAATGTTTCTGGGAGAAATGGAGAATAAATGAACGATGAGGGGTTTATCAGGGGCTTGGCCTTCTGCCGACTGCGCGAGTCGATCCACTTCATTTTCCGAGCATTACTGAGCTGACCGTGCTGAGAGTTTAATAGCGACTGTTGTGAGGCAGCGAGTGTGTTGGATGCTATCATCAGCTGTGCATGTGGTTGCAAGCACGTCGGTGACGCAGGCAAAACAGCGGAGAGGAGCACGCACTGAGCACACATTCACACAAACTGTACATGCACACACTGAGAGCATGCCAGAGTTGTAGGTTTCACTTGAATATTTCATGTATTGTAATGAAAGTATAGTTTGCGCTATACAATGTTTTCAATGTGTATTTTTAAAGCTTTTAGATAAGTGGCTTATAACCAGTGCACAGGTGCATCATGGAAACACGGCCGGCAGCTAATGGGGAACAAATCATGTGACTTATTAATTAAAGGGACCATCTTTCTCACCATCACCCCTCCTCTTCTCGTTTTCATCATCCATCTCTTCGTCTCTCTTCGCTGGCCCTCTGCTGAACCTCGTCAACAGAGTTAACTGGGCGTCATGTCGGAGGCACGGCGTAGAAGTGTTAGCAGAAAGAAACTAAACTGGAACTTCAAAGGAGTTTTTGATGTTTTTTTTTCTCCCCTACACCTGTCAAGCTGTTTTCTCTTCATGCCCGCTTCCCTTCAGCTGTGAGCCATTTCTTTCTTTTCCAAAACCAGCCTTCCTTTTGTTTGTCATGTTTTAGGGAGGTTTGCCTCCTCTTACGGAGGATTTAGAGGCATAGTATGTGTCTATCAGTTGAAAAGCAAAACCTATACTCTCTCTCTCTCTTTTTATTGGATGGCAACTTCCAGGTGAGCTGGATCGGTGTGCAGTCAGTCTTTTCTCAGGGTTTTGCTGCTCTTTCAGAGCAAATGGAGCTAAAGTTTCTACTGTTCAATAACATGTCTGCGATGGCGCCCACTGGACCTTCAGTCACTTCTGTCCACATTAAACAAATCTGCACTTTACATCCAATGGCAACGTTCGGTGCCAGCGCAGGAAGTGGCGTCTTATATGCAGAAAGCTTAAGGGTGCGGAGGTTTGCGAGGTAACTGATGATAATGTCTACAGCATCATCATCAGTGCACCGAAGCAAATTATGTTTGCATTCAAGCAACAAATCCCTGCGAACATCACCATCACGCGACATCACCCCAAAGCGTTTAATACACCCGCCGCTCCACCATGTCAGTGTCACGTCTTTTGTCAGACTTTCAAAATAAAGCTTGCTGATAAGCATTACAGGTGATGGTTGCAGCTTGGTTACATTTAGGCACCAAAGCTTCTTGGTACTACCCCTTTACGGACTTCATACCGTATTTGTCCACGCCTCTGGTCATTATCACCCCCTCTTTGCACTGCACCTTCATACATGTCTGTACTTTTGACGACCAGGTGAGGCAAAGTGTGACAGTGACACTCAATCTGATCTGTGGATCTATTGGACGCTGTGCATGGGGTGTTATGACTGTATTCTGTCAGTAGTAAAGGAAAACAATTGACATGAAGTCCACATAGGAATTCTTATAGAAATTCAGTCTTAACTTGGAGAAACAAAATATATGTTACAGACTTTTGCAGATGTCCTACTAATAACGTGAAAGCTACAGCATTAATCCATAACAAATAGAATTTCAGGTATGTCACATGACATCAGTGATGTGCTGGATGGAGCACATCGAAATGAAAGTAGTGAAAATGATGCGTCCTTTTTTTTCCTCCACTGAGTGAGCACTTCACGTCATCGGTTTTAGAAAGTTTCGCTCAAATAAAAGTTTTAGAGAAAAGAGGTAAAGAGTGATACGCTGAAAAAAAAAAACATGAGATCATTAGTGCTAAAGCGGTGGTGACACCCCTCTTCAACCCCCCACCCCGTTTCCCACCCCTCGCCCAGATCCATACAGGCTGCAATTAACCACAACAGAGAGGCCATTAACTGTCCTAATTACTGCTTGTTCCTTCCATAGCCGCTCTATATATGTGGGTGAGAGATAGCTTTGTGTGTGTGTGTGTGTGTGTGTGTGTGTGTGTGTGTGTGTGTGTGTGTGAGAGAGAGAGAGAGAGAGAGTGAGGCTACGTGTGTTAACCACAGCCGCACTGTGTGCCAGCGTTGCCGCAGACAATAGCTAATTACACGTCTTCATCGCCTTCAGCATCATAATAACCGCAATCAGATGCCCTCACATTCACTAACGCAGAGCCTGTGTTTGTGTGTGTCTGTATGCGTCATGCACACACACACACACACACACACACACACACACACAGAGGTACATCCGCAGTCTTTTTTTTTTCTTTTTTCTTTGCTGTGCTTTGCATGTGGGCAACATATGTTCATACTTAAATGATGAAATGGCTAATTTGTCGCATGCATCCAGCAGCGTTTTCGGATCTGCCACCGCCATCGTTGAAGAGCTAGAAAAGATGTTTTAGTCAGTAGCATCTATGTTGTCAGAAAAGGCAGATGAAAACTTTCTTAGAGTTAAAACTGGGTTTGATAGGCAGTGGTTTGGAAATTGAATGGGTAAGAGCAGTGATAGTCTGCATCTTTGTTATTGTCAATAAATCCCATGAAAGCAGTGTCAGTCTGTCTCTCAGTATTTTATGACTTCCCCATTCTGTCTGTGGCTTTATCTCACAAATACACACCTCCGTGCTTTAATAAAGTCAGTTCCTTCAACAGGAGTAAATATTGCATTTGTTGGACTATTTTCAGCCGCACAACAGGACGGCGTGCGTGAGAATGAGTCAAATTACACTGCAGTGTGTGTGTGTGTGTGTGTGTGGTAATAAAAGAACATGTCCCTCTGTGCAACAGTGTGGCTCATTCATGTGTTTTTATTAGTTTTTGGACAACAAAAGGAGCTCCGTGTTACAAAAGAACACCATATATCAGGATGCATCATGACACTCAGACAATATTGTCAGTGGATCTGCTCGTTGTTGGTTTTGGTCTTTTCGTGGGACACCAAACGTGTCCTTTAACTCCTGCTGCAAAGATGATTCCACCCTCCCATCAAACATGAGAGGCAGCGAAACAAACCCTGGCTTTATCTGGCCATCAGTGTGACAAAGAAATGTGGCCATGTGTTGTTTTTAACATTTAAAATAACGGGCCAACGACTTCTCAAATGATCTGACTTGATAAAATATATAAATTGATAGTTTTTCTGAGAAAATAATGAATGTATTTAGAATCCGAGGTTTCTCACAGCTGTTGTTCCGCCAATCTTTCCGCATTGTTGCCGTGAGTTCACACCTGAAGCCCACAGCAGCACCTTACTTCATTTGTCTTGTGACGCCTACCTGGTTTGCTGAATAGCTGGGTGATTATAATGGTGGGCTGGCTTAAATGCCTCATTCAACCAAGTGAAATAGGCTGAGTGCATTACTTCATTCAGTTCAACTCCTTTCAGTGGCATCTTGTGTTTCCTTTTATGTGCCCAGATAAGCTTTGCAGAGTATCGATGCTCCTTTTTCAGCAGCAGCCAGCTTCACTTTTAATACAGACGTTGGTACCTGGCAGCTGCCCAATACAAACACAGCACGCTCCTGTAGTTTCAGCTCATTCAAGTGTATTATGCATATTAACTCAGACAACAACATCTTATAAATAGGCAGCATTATTATGCTAATATTTACTATTGTGTACAGTGCTAGTACCTTCTGGACATTCATTTGTTGGTGCAGCCTTGCGAACAGATTGTTGTTTGGAGATTTTCATTATGTGTTCTTCTGTTTTAATAGGAATAATTTTCATATAATCTGGGTCATATTAAAACTAGTCCAAGTCAGGATGCCCACAGATGAAACACACTTCCAAACGCTCAGAGAGCGAGGAGTGAGAGCAGTTGTTAGAAAAGTGCGTCAGTGTTTTGCTGCCCCAGAAGAAACCCGGGGGACTCGCTGGAAAGGTTCACGAAGTTTGTAAGTGCAGCTGTAAATGCTTTTGTGTCATTCCACAATTTCACGGTTTTCATCTTTGTGCGCTGTTAAAGCGAGGTGTTGCTCCGTCTTCCTGTTCCAAGACAACTAAAATGTACTTTTGGATTCCTGAACTCAGGAATGGACGGAAGTCGCAGTAATGATGACGCTCCTGAAGCGTAACAAGATCCGTCTGCGGTGCCAAACTGAAAAAGCCAGTCACAGTCGGTACGCAGCCATTTTTAGGCTTTTTATATTTAAGTGGCCATTGTATTGATTTACCAGAGCAGAAAACACTAAGAGGAAAGATACTCCTGCTGCAGTTAAATAACATATTTTCAACCATAACAGCGTTACGACCCATAAAACAGGTTCTCAATTGTAACAGCAGTCTTCATATTGATGGCAGCCATAGGATAAGAGACGCGCATGCACCCAGACAGAAAGTTACAGATTGAAAGTATCGTAAAGAAGCAAACATTGACTTTTCTTCTGAAAACTAAAACATAACTATTACCTCAGGGTGCCACAGACAAAGAAAACAAACAATCTTTTGTCAGTGGAGTTTACTCTTTATAGAAAACTATCCAAACCTTTTTATTATTTTTCAGTTTTATTACTTATCAGTTGCATTACCGGCAAACCAAAACAGTTTTTTCCTTCTTAGAAATAGCTAATATAATATTTTCAATGCCATTTTTATTTGTTTTGCACCATGCTTTTAGATTTCAAACTCAGAATATTTATTTTTTTTTAACAGTTGAGGTCAGATCTGACTCTGTGGATCTTTACAAAAATGATCAGTGTGGGGTTTTTTTTGCTGGTTTGAAAGTCATATTTGTCCCAGTATAAATGTTCTGTTTTTTCTGATGTTTTTGTCATGTGAATTTCGGCACATCCTGTTTTTTAAGAGCATGAAGGCGGTTGAAATATATAATAGCCCGCAGTGCTGACAGGCTTTTAGATGCTGATTAAAATCCCCATATGTACTGTGAATCTACCTCTAATCTATTTTGTGTCCCTTAGTTTACCTCCATTACATATTTTAAAAAAATCTGTAAAAAATACTTTTAGAAAAGCCCAAATCTATCCAGAGCCCAAAGCTTTATGCGACAAAATGCTCCAAACCTGACACAGGATTTCAGGTGCGTCAGCGGCAGATCTCTGAGGCCACAGGGCTGATTGAGCTCCTGTTGTTTCAGCACCACTCTTCAGTTAAGTTAAGTATTAATTTAGGGTCATACGAAGGTAAAGAACCTCAGCCAGAATTTAAAGAGTCCAGTACTGCTTCAGTGATTACATTGGGGTCATTACACACGGCTCATCCAAATTTATGTTCCCATAAACACTAGCACACACGCACACACGCACACACACACACACACATTTCATTGACTTGCATTCATTTCCTGGAGACTTAACCTAAGCATAACCAAAAGTACTACACTGACCTGTAAGTTTTGACCCTAAAATTGAAGCATTTACATTGTGGAGACTTTAAGGAAGGCGAGTCTGACACAACGTGACTGTGTAGGCAGATGTCCCCACAACATGACTTATACATGTACACACACACACTAATCTAGAGTGGCACTGCTGTACTCTCACTACAGTTTCAGCTGTGTGTGTGTGTGTGTGTCACAGCCTACATAATGAGGTGAATCTTTGATCATAATGCAGGTCCGCCCACACATCCACATCCCTGTCACATGCAGAGACATCACCTCAGAGTTCTGCATGCATGTGTATGCATCTGTGTTCCTGTGTGTGTGCCTGTGCTTAAGTTTTGTGTGCTCATGGGTTTATACGATAAATGCTTGTTGAGGATTTTATGTGCTGTGAATACACAAACTGTCTGAGCGTGCATGTAGGCGACATGTCTAAAAACGAGTGTGCTGCGTGTCTGCCCCTACACATGCACTTGATCCGCTTATAATATGCACACTTTTTGTGCATGTAAACGTAGAGGAGTCCACAGTGCTCGTGGATAACAGCCTATAAGGTCACCACGGCTGCAACTAGCACAGCAGAGCCCTCTGGCAAAGTGTGTGTTTGTGTGTGTGTTTGTAAAAGAGGGAGACACGTACAGCGAAACAGAGATTGTGTGTTTGAATGTGTTTGTGTAATTATGTGATATCGCCCTGAGTATCTGTCAGAGCATGCTCACATGTGTCTTTTGTATTCCGACTATGTGTGAAATTGTGTGTATTGTTGCAGACTGCCTCGAGCCTGTCTCTCTCCCTGTCTGTCTGTCTGGCCCATTGCCTGTCTAGTAGGTTTCTGGTGACCTTGAGGCAAAATACATAATAAGTTTATGCGTATGCATGTCAGTGTTTCCGCTGTGTGTGTGTTAATAGAGTCAGTGGTAGCTTGAGACGGTTTTAATGGGAAATGTGCGGTGGAGGAAGCAGAAGATTAAAGGACTACCGCAACTTTTTGAGATTTATATGTGTCAGGAGTTGGACGAGAAGATCAGTATTGATTTCATCTGCATTTAATAGAGGAGTAGGCCTACACCGTATTTAGCCTAGCTTAGCACAAACAGTAAAAGCAGGTGGAAACAGACAGTCTCCGCTAAAAGCTGTTCAAAAATCGTTAAGCTGAAGTATCTTTGTTAGCTAGAAAGCTGGTCGTGAGTACATCAAAGTATCACAGGTGGTTTGTTTAGAGATAGAAAGGTGTGCAAATCCCAGCAGCTTCCATGAGGACGATGCTTCTGTGTTGGAGAAATGTGCCGCCAGTTTCGTTAAATTTATACTGTAAGCAGCACACAGGTGGTGTCGGTGGCGTTGCTGTGATTCTCAAGTTTGACATGTACATATGGCCTCTTTCACACCTTATTCATGTTCAGGATAATGCTGCTGAGCTCTGACTGAGCGTATCTTGTGCCATGTATCTGATGAGGGGTTGTTTCTTCTTAGCTCTGCAGTCAGGTGAGCTCAGCACTGCCTCAGTATGTTGCAGGTGTGAAGAAGAACTGAATAAATTGCTGGCACAAAACCTCTGGTACTTTTCTGTCAGCTTTTTACATTGTTGTCCTAACAAAATATCCCCAGTTGGTTTCACACTAATTCACACCTTGGTTCATGAGACATTGATCACTCTCACATAGCTGCTGCTGTCTGTGACAGAGGAAGCACTGATTTGGTGAATTTCAGATCTGAAGACAATCCAGACATTCAGGTTAAAACTTCTTTTTAAAGTGAATTTTGTAGATATCTAAAATACATTAGAGGCTACATGTCAAAGTGAAGCAGACCCTCGCTGTTCTTTAAAAAAAAATCAAACAATTATTTGTAATCTGGACATCTGACCTACCTATAACCTACAACCTGGTGAAGGTGTGTGTACCCAAACATTGTTATTGTTGTTAAATATGTCTGATTGCGAGTGAAGAGCACCGTGAGTGTTACTCTTAGTTACATTTTTTTGTCCCAGGTTTTAACCTGGGCATCTAGATGAGCTGAGAGCGTTGACACTTGGAGTTGTTTTTTCAGAATCGGTGGGTGCAAGTTGCATAAAAATGTGAGATTTCAACTAATTTGTTCATGAAACTTCAAACACTAGTGGCTGCATTTGAATTGGCCGTTGCACTAACCACGCGGGCATGCCGGGTGCTGTGAAACACAGTGCATGAGCGCTGTTAACGATGCTCACGTTCACTGTCATTAGATGCAAACTGGTACGTTCAGTTCACCATTCACCAAAAACATGGGAGCACTGAATGAACGGGCTCTTTTAGCGCAGACCTCAATGTCTGCACAGAATGTGTGTCTGTCTGTGTGTGTGTGTGTAATTACACGGTTTACGTGGTGTTTGTGCGTGTTTGTGTAAAGGTTTGGTGAAAGCTTGAGGGAGTCCTCTGAGATACTACAGAGCAGTGTCTGTTAGTATTTCCTTCATGCATGCGTGCACACACATAGACAGAGATGCACTCACACACCACACACAAATCCACACACACACATACACACACACGCAGGCCTAGCAGGTGTTTCTGGATGAAGCTGGATATTCTGACCGGTTGAACTTTTCACAGCGTAAAACAAGCAGAAGCTTCAGCTTCAGCTGTGTGATTGTGTGTTTGTCAGAAGATCAATCCTCTCATCACATGGAGGAAATATTATGGTTGTGTGTTGCTGCTTGTGTTGTCAGTGGTCCAGTTCAAAAATTCACTTCAAAAACCTGAAGTGAATCTGAACCCATGAACCGACCCACTAAAACTGAAAAGTGCAAACTAGAACCTAAACTGTGTAAATGTTTAGTTAACAACGTTTGGTGTCTATTTCTTCTATTATTCATTTTGATATTGATTCATTTGCATTGGTTTTCACTCACTCAGGCAACAGCGAGCAGTAAGCTTTCAGCCATTAGGAAACATACAGTATTTTATTGGCTTTTCCTTTTTATGAGAAATGTTACAGCTCAAGGTTAGATAATAACTGCATGTCTGCCTATGGCTACATTTACTTTTGGATTTATCATCTGAAATAGTCTCTGTCTTATGGGCAGAAATAATTCCATCACTTTGAAAGCAACTGGAAATCTGAAAACAGCTAAAAATACAGTGATTCAACATTGTTCAACATAGGCAGTGGGGTTGGACGAGGCTGAGGCCTCACCAAGAAATAGCAGGTGTTTGACATATAAATGCCAGCGTGATTTGCTTTATTTGGATCAGTCGATGAGTTGCAGTGCAGCAGCTCCTATGATACTCGCTCCTGGCAGTGCTGTTAGCAGTTTTAGCCAGCCGGCAGCCAGACGACGGAGCTTCATTCAGAGCTGGTAGGAGCAGAACTCCTGGCTGGAAAATTGTGTCACTAAAGATGCAAATTATTGAAGGCATTTCCTACAGTCACTGTCTGTGTTGCTTTTTTCCCCCCTCTGGATGTGAGTGGATGTAGTTTCTGTTATCCTGCCTACAATTTCAGTCAGTTTTCCAAGTTTTCCAAGTTTTCTAAGGTTTGCTGTCTATTTCTGCATTTGCCTGCATAGCTGGTTGCACATACATGAGATAAACACATGCACATGCCGTGACATCAGTTCCAATGGTGTCCCAGTCTTTCATTAATCAGCAGGTGGTAAGTTACACTGCAGCAAAGGCTGGAAAGAACAAGACTGTAAGCATAGATGGAAGCTGTTGGATTCCAAATGCTTAGACCTCAAGGATGCACACAATGCATTTTATGGACTAACACAGAATGTAAACATATTTTTTGTTTGTTAACAAGAATATTGATGCATTGCATTTTTCAAAATAAAACAAAAAGTGGCCAACTGCCACGGCAAGCAGATGTTAAATATTATGTCTAGAAAACCTTCAACTATGTCTTCAATTACTGTTTCAGATTTGAAGAAAAGTTGGAAAGGCAAGCACTCACTCACTCAGGAACATCAGTGTCATTACTGCTGATGGACCTGAGCTTTGAAAAATTTAGCAGAAAATGAGTTGGATCTTTCTGACGATATCAGTCCTTCGGTCTGTCAACCCCTCCTGCACGTGCTAAAGTCATTACCGCCTCTGCTTGAAAGATGCTCGCGCCGTAAGCATCATGCCGCTGCTCCCGCTGCAGGTGGAAAATCTGGCCCGATGCCTCGTCTATAACTCAACCTGTTCGGTAAGCTGACAGCGCCAGCGCTCATTAGCCTAATCACATTCAAATTATTCACCAGGAGACGCTAATTTATCAGGCAGAGTTGAAGAATGGGGAGAGACGGCAGCGGAAACACACAGGTATACGTTTGGCCTAAATCCTTTTGGGTATGCATCACTCTTGGCTGCCAGAGGCCATCGTGCATGTTAGTTTGTATGCATGTGTTTCTGTTTATTTATGTGTGTGTGTGTGTGTGTGTGTGTGTGTGTGTGTGTGTGCGTGCGTGTGTGCGTGTGTGCGATGTTGATGAGCAGCCTCTGGGGTCCATTATGCCTGTGACAGCCCCACAGCAGGAAAGCAGCCAGCCAGATAACTTATGAAAGCGGTTTAAAGCAAAATTGAATCCACAACTTATGAATTATTGAAGTTATTACACCTCTGTGAAGATCGCTAAACTCTGAGACACAACAACAATGGCCTCCTTTCCACCGTCACTGCTGGGAAGAGAACTGATTTCTAAGCATTACCAGTGGGAAGGTGCTGCATATTTCAAGAAGAAAATGTGTCATGTACGGAAATTATCAGAGGGAAAACACTTTATATATTGAGGTTGATGGATGTAGGAAAGTTCTTGTATGATATGGAAATTCTTAGAGGTGATGTTGTTGGACTGTTTCATGTCAACTTTGTCTTTCTGTGAGGAAGAACTTCAAAAGGCTGATAAAAACAGAGATTATATAGAAGGTCTTCGTCTTTAGCAAAGTGTCCTCTGTCAAACCTGTGGCACTCTTATTATTATTTCATTCTGCTTCACTTTGTATGTGCAGAAATATTCAGAATAACCAGTCATGAAATGCAGTTCAAGATCTGCAGAAAAGAAAAGATTAAAGGACTGCCGCAACTTTTTGAGAATTATATTTGTCAGGAGTTGGACGAGAAGATCAGTAGTGATTTCATCTGCATTTAATAGAGGAGTAGGCCTACATCGTATTTAGCCTAGCTTAGCACAAACAGTAAAAGCAGGTGGAAACAGACAGTCTCCGCTAAAAGCTGTTCAAAAATCGCTAAGCTGAAGTATCTTTGTTAGCTAGAAAGCTGGTCGTGAGTACATCAAAGTATCACAGGTGGTTTGTTTAGAGATAGAAAGGTGTGCAAATCCCAGCAGCTTCCATGAGGACGATGCTTCTGTGTTGGAGAAATGTGCCGCCAGTTTCGTTAAATTTATACTGTAAGCAGCACACAGGTGGTGTCGGTGGCGTTGCTGTGATTCTCAAGTTTGACATGTACATATGGCCTCTTTCACACCTTATTCTTGTTCAGGATAATGCTGCTGAGCTCTGACTGAGCGTATCTTGTGCCATGTATCTGATGAGGGGTTGTTTCTTCTTAGCTCTGCAGTCAGGTGAGCTCAGCACTGCCTCAGTGTGTTGCAGGTGTGAAGAAGAACTGAATAAATTGCTGGCACAAAACCTCTGGTACTTTTCTGTCAGCTTCTTACATTGTTGTCCTAACAAAATATCCCCAGTTGGTTTCACACTAATTCACACCTTGGTTCATGAGACACTGATCACTCTCACATAGCTGCTTTCTGTTTGGTGAGTTTTTGAACGTTTGAGGTTAGCATAAATGTAGAAATTGGAATTTTAATGCATGAGCATAGCCTATATTAAGCTACATGCTAACATGCTACATTCCCATTGTTTCTAGCCACCCAGTGAGCTAATTATAAAGTATAACTATGAGTTTTCTGGCCCAGCACTTTAGGGGTTAGGGTAGGGTTTAAAGCATCTGTACGTTCCTCCATTTCTGTTGGATGCATAAATAGGCTACTGTTTAATCACACGTTCACCATCTATGTTGTTTTTATGGCTTGATCTGCTGCCCACAAATGGCCAAATCAATTCATGCTGCTTCAAGCTACAACTCTGGAGTTCCTTTTTTAGAAAGTGCCATGCAGTCACTGCAGCTCTGAAACAGCTAGCCTAGCTCATGAACGTTTGTTCATTTATTGAGCTGAACTTCTAAAAATGCGAGGCTCCTCAGGGGAGAGGAAGTTGCCTCATGTTGTGTGGCGCATTATGCAACAGTCGGCCTGAAAGACAGAATGACAGGGTCACAGCAATGTTGAAAGAGCAGCATCCAGCAGACGATAGGTTCATGGAGCATGGGAAGAAAGATGATTGGCTAAGATATGGTGATACAGATTCATGAATAAAGAAGCTCTGAAAGTCAAAGGTTCAGAGCCTGAAAAATAGCAGAAATTCACACAAAAAAGTCTCGTCAGTGACGGATCATCACAATCGGGGGACACATCCAATCTCAGTCCACCACAGCTCAAACACACATATAGACTACATATGTCTCATACATATAACACATTTTTGAAGTTTATAAGTAAAGACAAATTAAAAATGCTTGTTAAGCTTGGTGACAGTATCATGGAATACGTCCTGCATGCAGGAGCTTGACTCAATAGCTGAAAAAAAAAAACCCCAAAAAACTATTTCAGTTTCTTTGCTGCAGTGAAATTGAGACTTGAAGGCAGTCTCGCGGAACAGAGTGTGAATGTAATTTAAAGGAGAATTAAAAGCACAATGTAGAAGATAAAGGATTTTGCAGGACACTGAAATCCTCGCTAACTGCTTAACTCTGTTCGTGATAGTAAGCTGGTTTAAAATGCTGCTCCAGGTGCTGAAAAGCATTTAAAAAACCCATTTATTCTGCAAGGTTAGCAGAGACGTTGATGTTTAAGTCGTGGTGTAATTGTGTCTGATTATAATGCAACTTAATGACACTTCTGGAGTTGGGTATGAAAGTTGACAATTGGCTTATGAATTGTTAAACTTCTCCCACCCCTCCGATGGAGCAGAGGTTGTAAAGTAGGACACATCCTCTCCCCTCAGAGCCACAACAACAGCAGCCTCCGCTCACAGCTGCTGTCAAACCGAGTTAAAGACTGTCAGTTCGCAAAATACTTAATATCCTGCATTTATCATAGATGAGACCTGAAAAATGTGTACAATGAAATCTAAAAGTGCTCAAGAATAATTGCTCACGACTCCTTGATAACCTAAAAATCATCCGCTCTGAAACAGCAAGAAAAATGTTTTTGAGTTTGACGTGATTGTTCATCCCACATCTGTTCCACATGGCAGCAGCAGACGTGGATCGTGTACGTCCACATCATTTCCTGCAGGCAAAGAAAGAAATAACATTTTATTGCAGTGCCTAAATTGAATTTTTTGGGGGGGAGGAAATGGAATATCGTGTCACAGAACAGACAAACCAAAGACGGATTCTAGAGAAGGACATTTGTGTTTTTACGTTGAAGTGAAAGCCACCGTAGGTTCTTCTACTTGACAAGGGAGGAATGAGGGGAGGGGTATTCATCTGGTTGCAACCTCACCATTAGAAGACACTAAATCCTAAACCATTTACCTTCATTAATGTATAAATCATATGACTCCAGGTCATTGCAGAGGCTACTGTGATTTTTCAATCTGACCTTCTTCAAAATAAGCACGTATAAAGTAAGGACAGTGTAAATAAAACATTCTTTTCCTGCAGATACTGCACCACAGCACCATCTACTGGCAAGTAGCTGCTACTGCTGTTACCTTTCTTGCCAGTAGGTGGCACTGTCGGATTGCATTTTCTCTGCTTGGTTTTGGACGATTCACATTCATGCCACTGTGTCCGAAGCAATCTTCTGTCATTGTAATGAACGTGCTAACCTGTAGCAGCCACGGAGAAAGGAAAGCAGGAGCAGCAGCAGTTGGAGGACATGTTGATATCTCTTGAAGCAGCTGTTCACAGATTTTTTTGAAAATGTAATATAATTGTGACACTGACATCCGACAAATATTACATTTACATTACATTACATATAATTTGTTCTCTGCACCCCAGCCTCTGTTGTTCCTTTGGACCTTCCTCTGTGCCTCTCCAAAATACCCTTAAGTGATGAGTTGACTGATGAATTAATTTGCTGGTTGATTGAGTGGCTGGATGGTGGCAGCGTTAGAGGAAGGGTTGTATAAAGGACTGTTTGAATCTGCTGGTTTTAGCTAGCGGAAGTGTGATGAGGGAACCAGGTGGCAGAAACTGACACTGTTGATGTAAAGGATGTGAACACTCACTCCCGATGGATTCTGCCGCCTTCTAACTTTGCTGTAAAGATCCTGCAGAGATCGCTGCCAGTTATTTTGCGGCAGACATTAACCTCCTTATCAACTACATCTTTGCGTTTGACCTTGAAAGACTGACACCGGCAGATAAAAGACAAAGTGAACACAGACTCAATATAAGATCAATAGCACGCTGTCATCAGGGGCTTGACAACCTGGAATGTCGAGAGTTTCCCGAGACAAAAGAAGCGCTGCCGGCTTTTCTTGTTCACCGTGTCAGTATTACTCTCAAATGTCAGTTTATTGTCTAGTATGGTTCCCAAATACTTCTAGGACTCCGCTGTTTCTATATTCAGGCCATCAATCACTGCACTGTCAGTAGAGAGGTGAGAACGTCTCAAATCAATGCACATGTGCTTCATCTTTGACACATTCAGTACCAAAAACGATCCATGACACCAACTCGAAAACGAGTCGACAGCAGGAATATTGGAAATGTCCTCGCTGCTGCGCCGGCTCACTGTGACTGTATCATCAGCAAACTTCAAGATGTGATAAGTGTCACACATGCTGTGCAGGTCATTAGTGTACGATATGTCCAGTAGAGGAGAGAGAACAGATCTGTGGGGCGACGGCGTGGAAAATTGACCATTTACTTTCACTCTTTGCATCCTGAGCGTTAGGAAGTCTGCTGCTGTCTAAGAAAAAAACTGTGAGCTTCTTGACTGGCTGCACGGTGTTGAAGGCTGATGAAAAGTCCACAAACAGTAATCTTACATGATCGTTGGAGTGCTGAGGTGATCCTGAACTCACCTCTTGGCTCTAAATGCACGTCGCAGTGGGTCAAGAAGATGTTCTGTCTTGTTCTGTAGCTCTTTTCTGATCAGTTTTTAAATTGATTTGTGTCTAACGAGGTCGGGGAGATGGGTGTGAAGTCGTTCAGAGACATGGGAAGTTTGGTTTGGCAACAGGAACTGATGGATTGTTAAATATAGGACCTTGTTGTTCTGCACAATGGCTGAGCATTTGGCTACCAGTATTATGAGGGCCAGGGCTTCCAGTTCTAGAGTGTTTAAAAGTATCACAACAGTGCAGACATTAAAAGCAGCGGCCAGGCTTGAAAAGAGTATTTTTTTAATATCGCTGTTTCATTACTTAAAAGTGCCCTTTTGAACAGACACCTGTGGAGAGCTGAGCAGAACCGAATTTATAACTTATCAAATATTAAAAACCTCACGCGTCTCTGCCAGAAGGCCTCTGCCAGAGACTGTAAAACAGGACATCTGTTCCCTCCTGTGACATATCACAGTGATGGGCTCCGTTTCATTGTCTAAGCAGGGAGGAGACGAGCTCCATCAAATGGCCTCACTGTGCATTTACCGACACATCCAAGTGTTGAAAGATAGTTACAGTGACTAACTGTGTGGCCTATGGGTACCTGGAAAATCTTCCTTTCATGTCATCTAACTAGCGTGTATACATAACGTGGATGCAATTGCACTTGTGATAGTGCTAAGCAGATTATATATGAGGGAGGTTTTCAAGTATTTACACAGCAGTTTTGTACAATTGTTGCAAATGTTCCACTTGTCAGGGAGGAAGCGTCCCTGAAACAGCATGCAGAGAGCATTTTGCAGCTCTTTAGGCAGGGAGACCCACTGTGGCTGCACCTGTTCGGTGGCAGGGGAAGCCTGGATCTTCAAGAAAAACTGCAATTTCAGGATTTCATCTCAGCGTTGCCAGACTTGGGTAATCTTACGTCAGCCTCACTTCGCTGGAGCTCATGCTGGACACTGTTAACATCCTCCGGGAATTTCTGGAAGTTTGCTTCATGCAGTCGAAACCATGTGATAGTTTGGCTCCTGACCAAAATGTTGGACCAACTGAACCATGGGCTGAATTTTCCATCCCTACAGTCATGCAATGAGTGTGGTTCTTTGTGGAAAAAAACAGCCAGAGAGGCAATGAAGTAAATGCAGAAGTACATGGGAGCACATAAGAGAAGAGCAGGCTGCTTTGTTGTTGTTGTTTTCATGTATTGTTGGCTGGCAGGATGCACTAATTTATAATGACCTGCAGTGTTAAGGAGGGACTCATTATCATCGAGTATCTCAGGGAACTAATGCCACAAAAAGCCAGTACACCCTTATTTCTGACCTAATTCAGCCCACGATAATTACAAACTACTAAAGGAGGCGAGCTGGGGAAGTTTTAAGTTTTGAGAATGGTGTCTTTGTTTTCCTGCGACTTCAGATCAGGGCAATGCCTCAAATGATTGTCTCATTCACTCGCAGCCAAGGAGCTCAGATTGCAATCAGAAAAGATGACAATTAATAGCGTCTGTTATGCTCATCGCCACCAGTGTGTGGGGGGACTGTGGAGGATCGTCGCAGAGTGTGAAGAGGAGGAAGATATGAGCTGTGATTCATGGGTCGAGAGGGAGAAGAGATGCATTCAGAGGCGATGGCGGACACACATATGTAGCAGCAGTGCCTTTTTTATGAGAATGACGTCTGACATATCTAATGTTGTGGTTGTTTTGGGTGGTGAAGGTAATGGTGTAACACACTCTATTCTCTCACTAGCAGCTGTCCAAGTTGTAGACATGTCCAAAATGTGTGAAAGGTCTTGTCTTGTTGATGTTGTTGTGTATTTGCTGAAAACGATTATATTATAGCAAACGCTACAACCCCAACCTCTGCCCCACCTCAAAGGTGTCAATCCAACACGCTTGATTTCTGATATGCAGATATAATGTTCATCTGAAATACTGCTGCTGTAACACTCTCAGGATGAAGAGATTTTGAAATGTAAACCTAAAAAAAAATGCAAGTGTGTTACGTCTTGTGTGTCTCTGCTCTCTGTAGATGACGGGCCATATGGAAAAACAAAGGACATCTCTGGACCAGAACAGACCATGGCCTCAAGAAGACACAGTATACCAGGTACATACAACTTCTGTCTATCTGCAGTGCATCAGTGTCCATGATGCTTAGAAAACTCGTGTGGCTGTCATCCAGACTCAGGTGTTGTTATAATCGGTCTTTAAAGCAGAGTTTGATCATGACAGCAATTTAATTTTAATTTTAATTAGTCTGAAGCTTTTATCAATAGCAGCAGCATCATTCTTAAATATAATGACCTGATGCTAATCCAGTAAGCACAAAATAAAACTCTAACCACTAAAACCAGTGCAGCCACCTTTCTCGTCCCAGCTCACATGACACTGGTTTGCACGTTTGATTGCATTATGTTATTATGCATTATGTCAACAGCAGGAGATGCATCACATCAAGAGAGCGAGATCAGTTATTTTGGCAGATGTTCTGCATTTTCATTAAAAATCAGCCTTTAATGTCAAGCACAGAAAAGTGAGAACAACCTTAAAAACACTGGACGCAACTTACCAACCAAACGTTATATGATTTATATGTGATATGATGATGATCTTTATTCTTTGCATCTTTTCTCTCACATGAATTTCTTTCCCCCCATCAAATCACCCATCTAGTTCATGTCCTGTTTCAGGTTTTCTCTGTTCCTGCCTCCTTATCACCTTCACCAAATCCCTCTGTTGAGTTTCCCCTCCTCTGCCTCTATTTCCTCTTTTTTTTCCTGTACCTTTATGCTCTCCACTCTTCTCTTTATCAATCTCCATTCATCTATTACACAGTTACATAACTCAGCTCCATGCTTGGTTCCAGCGGTATACAAATACAAGAATCTGTCTCATTCACCTTCCATAGACGGAGTGTTGTCGACTCACAGTGTCCTTGTTGTTATTTGAGTGCAGCTTCATGTGCATTCATCTCGATGTGAGTAAACTCACGAGTTTCTCTGTGTGCGGTGTAAAGATCTTCTCATGTGTGCTGTGTATTCACTGAGCATCAAATTGAAGTGGGAGATAAAACTTTGTGAATCCCAACACGGTCAGTTCTGCATCTGTGGAGGAAAAACTCATTTCGTATCGGGTTCAGTTCGAAATGTTTCACGGCATCAAGCTGCATTTTGTGAAAGCTGTGGTGCTTTTATGCAAATATGAACGGCACAAGGACTAATGAATGAATGAGCGGCTTCCTGCAGATAATGTGTGTGTGTGTGTGTGTGTGTGTGTGTGGGTCCTTGTGTGAATATGTGTGTGTTGTAATACCCACCAGAGATAAGTGTGGCGTGAAGCACCTCACTGATCCTCAGTGTCGCCTGAGGGATTTACCTAATCTGGCCATCTATCACACCAAAGATTCATCTCACCTGAGTGTGTGCGTGTGCGTGCACGCGTATGTGCGTGTGCACAGATTGTGAAGGTATACACAGATTAAGATGTTTATCTGCAGTGGTTCCTGTTACCTGTGTGTATGTGTGTGTGTGTGTGTGTGTGCGTGTTTAAATGATAATGATACAAATACAGACGAATGGCGAGACAGCCATCCATCAGCACAGTTCTCCCAGCTGCTTGGAAGGTGCCGTGCCGTTGTTCCAGCGCCCATTATTCCGTTATTTTTTCCTCACTCGTCTCCTGCAAAGCCTCTGCCTCTGATTGGCTCTGACCTAAAACATCTAACCTCAACCATCCTCTTGTGGAACACCTCTAGGTCCTGCTGCTTGCGTCATTCTAATTGTGGAATAATAATTTCCTGTCGGATAAATGAGCATCAGTGAGCCATTTTTAAACTTGCTGTATATTAATGTCATTGCATAAATATATCTGCACACATGCTGCGGCTACATTTGCTTTATTGCTATTATTTTATTTCATGATTGGATTTATATGATAATTGCGTTTTTGAGACACATTAACATTATTCAATCTCTTATAGCTCTTATCTCGAAAGTGGCTTTAACTGATATTTTACAGTAACAATGTATCAAGTAACAATGTGAGAACAAAGTGCTGCTGTGAGTGATGAACCAGAGAATCTGAATCTGAATCTCCTCGGAAACCTCGGCTTTACGGCGCTGCAGTGAGCTTTAGCTCATTGTTTAGCTGCTCAGTCTGTGAATGTGCTGTTTTGATCCACACTCCTCTCTCAGTACGGTGTTTTTAATTGCACAAAGTAGCTTTTTTGTCTCACAGTTAGGGAGGAGCTGATGACCAGAGTGGAGCATTTAGCTGCTAAACAACCAGATATGTCCCTCAGGACTTGGAAGAGACCAAAAACGGAGCTAAAACAGAGTAAATACTGGACTAACAGCCAAAAGTGTTACTGCTGGATGTGTAAATAAGCAACTGTTTGCTAACATAATCACATTATCAGCTTAAAAGGTGACGATATCCTTTGTGCATAACTCGCCTCAGGGCTACAGCAACCAGCTAACTTAGCTTAGCACAAAGACTGAGACAAGGAGACAAAATCCTGAGTTCCTGGTCCTGAGTTTGCTGGCTACTACTTAACATACGAACATATAAGCGATATCAATCTTCTCATCTGTGTCTGGACAAGAAAGCAAATGACTGAACAGTCTCGAGTACTAGCCGTGAGGTGTTCAGGGCCTCCCTGAAAGGGTGGCTGATGATTCGGACGCAGCCTCTTTGCTGAAGCGTCAGATAACTGTGCACACGGTCGAGGAGGAACAAATGTTTCTCCATGAACTTTTGTCATGAACTCTTAACTTCAAAGCAACAGCAGGATGAAGGTGAAGTGAACTCTGCAGCGTCGTTCCCAAGTCAACCCATTAAGTTGTTTACCTCATCAAGCCTCGGCTCAGCCCGGGAACAGCCGGGCCGCCGCCGTTAGTGGTTGAAAAGAGGTTACATGTAATTTTTCTGGATAGGGCGATGCCTTTGTTCATACAGTAGTTTAATTAAGTGTTGAGGGAATATAGCACTGTACAATAGTTTTTTGTCCTCCTGTTGAAATAAGTCAGAGTGGTCCACCGTTCCTTGATCTTCCCCTTCAGTGGGTTCAGAGGAGGTTGTAGTTTACACAAGATTGTTTCAAAGTATGTCAGCAGTCTTGGTTTCTGTTAGGAGGTTTTTGTCCTGAATATTGTACTAATTATGGTTTAAATGGCTGAGATGTATCTTAATGGGCAGCTCCATAATGCTGCCACGTCTAAATTTCATTTTGTGTCACAGAATGACAAAGAAGCGCATTTTAATTCATATCCTCACTGTGCAGCCTGTTACAGTAATATTCCAGACATAGAAACCTAATAAGACCCCCTGACTCCTCATGGTCTGCACTTCTACTCACCTGATTGCGGTCAGTCTGAGGAACTCCACTGAGTAATCCATTACACATTTCTATTTTAATTGCTTTACGTATTCCATGATGTCAGAAACAATCAGAATATTTAACAAAAAGCTGAATTTGAGACTTTGTTCGTGCTGATCTATCTTACTTTAATTTGGTGGTTGGTTGGATTTCAGTCTGAATTAGCTGATAAAAGCTTTCTAAATTGTAGCATTGGGTAATCAAATCTTGGATTCTCATTAATATAATTGCTGTCTTGAAGACTTTCACTGTAACACAGTTTAAATGCTTTTCTAGGATTTGAATGAACAGCCAAGCAGTCCGGTCCTAAATGGGATAATTTGGTGTCATACAGTGTGCGATAAATGTGTAGAAAGAGGAGCTCACCCTTCTTGTCAATAACCTGCAGTCTAAATATTTGTATATACATCGTTCTGCCTTTTCATGAAGTCTTGCTGCTCTTTTAATCGACAGAATTTACTCTGAACGCTGGTGCTGGGTGTGATTTCTGTCACTGATGACGTCCTTTAACCTTTCAAGGCCTTTTCATCCCTGCCGGATCTCTTCAAGTGGAATGACACACACAATGCAACATCGAGGCTTTGTTAATTCTCATTAACTGATGCTTATCTAATCTGATCTTCACATTTACATTTTCGTCATTTCAGCGGACTCTCCCACACCGAGCTGACAGAGGATCAGTGTCTCACTCAAGGACACACAGCGGCAGACGTCTTTTGTTTTATCTGTCTTGTATCTCGGCTTCCCTTTAATCCGGGAATCAGGATGGACAGAGGGCAGCCACTAACTGCTTATCTCTGTATTTTGTGTTTTTTGAGTGTGTGTGTACATGTCTCTTTGTGTGTGTTACGTCCCCGTGTGTGTGTATTTGTCTTTATGTGCATGTGTGTTTTTGGTTAGAAGCTCTGCGGGGGGTGACCATGGTGGAGCTGGTGAAGAAAGAAGGCAGCACACTGGGCCTCACCATCTCAGGAGGAACCGACAAGGATGGGAAACCGCGGGTATCGAACCTACGGCCTGGAGGACTGGCAGCCAGGTGGGTGCGACACCAAAGAAGAAGAAGAAATGGAATCAACATTCTATAATTAAACAACACAAAAAAGAAGAAGAAAACCCTGGAAACAAAAACTGGTATTAAAGTATAACTTATTGTGATTAAACCCATTTATGCGAGTTTTCGTCCGTGCAGGAGCGACCAGCTAAATGTTGGCGACTACATCAAGTCGGTGAACGGCATCAATCTGACCAAACTGCGGCACGAAGAGATAATCAGCTTGCTGAAGAACGTGGGAGAGAGAGTTCTGCTGGAGGTGGAGTATGAGCTTCCACCTACAGGTACATGCACTCGAAGTTCAGCTCCATGTGCTTTCATGTGGTGTTTAAGGTCAGAGAGTAAATAGCTGCAGTAAGGTCACATCCAGTCTGACATTAGGACCGTGTGAAGGCTGATACCGGATGATCCTGCAGATCGGAGAACTAAAGTCCTTACCAAGCATGAATGCAACATCTAACTGAGTCAATTAAAGGTTTATTTAAACCAAACCAGAGCTGATGATTGTTTGAACAGTGGAAAGACTGGTTTGATTTTTTGTTTGTGGAAAGCGATATCATGGCTGTTTCTGGTTGGCGCAATGCACCCATTTGTTTGCTCCAGTGCGACATCTAGTGGCAGTGAACGTCATGCATAGAACCTTTACAATAATACAACTGTAGTTTTAGTAACTACAGTAATCAAGGAGATCATTGTTGCCCTTAATTTAAACCCACACTCTATGCTACACACATGTTGGGATCCAGGTGCAAGTCAAAGTGGAAATGAGTATTTCTTGTGTTGTAATTGTATATAGCATAATGCACGTCATTGTTCATACTTTTTTTCTCCATTAGGATGGTGGAACATGTAGTGAATATAATTAAAACTTTAATTGTGCTTAATTATGGAGCAACAGAAGTTAATTAATCCAGGAAATACTTAACAGCAACAGTTCTTTCAGTAAAATGAATAAATTACCTCGCTGTGTGTGTGTGTGTGTGTGTGTGTGTGTGTGTGTGTGTGTGTGTGTGTGTGTGTGTGTGTGTGTCTCCCTCTCTATACCTCCCCCTTCTCAAAGCACCAGACAGCACCTCAGGGGTTATATCAAAGACAATCGACATCTGTTTGCACAAAGAGGGGAACAGCTTTGGTTTCGTCATGAGAGGTAACCATCAGGAAAATAAGCCCATTACTGTACATTTGGAGAACGTCATGCGCAGCTATGATTGACATGCCGCCCTGGGACGGTGTCGCTAAATGAAGAGACTGTTGCAGTATCACCGCTTCCTGCCTTGTAATAAGACAGAAATCGCATCAATTATTTGCATTGGCATTGAAACAAGTGAACCGAAGCTGTGAAAGTTTCAATCAGAAAGAATGTGAAGGTTTCTATCTGTGTTTAATGATCAGCTTTAACCTACACTCTATTCTCAGGTGGTACCCATGAGGACTGGCACAAGTCTCGCCCCCTAGTGGTCACCTACGTCAGGCCAGGAGGTCCTGCAGACAGGTAGCACACTCATGCACGTGCAGCCACGTCCTACGCAAAGCCACATGCGCCAAACAAACATATTCACGCACTTTCAATTGTATGAAGACAGATCACACAAAGTCTACAGTCAGAGCCTGACAGAGGGATCATGTCTGTCTTCTTTGGGGTGAAAAGGGCAGTTACTTAAATAAAAAAAATGACGCCAAGGAAAACTAAAAGCCTCCGCTGAGTTTAAACTAGCAGCAGCTCAGCTCGACCAGTTCCAGTCAGGAGTCCCTCAGGAGATTTGTCTGTGCCTTCATGCGAATAAACCCCAAGGATAATGGTGTCGTTTCCTGTGACCGTCACTGGTATGTTGACAGTTATGTGTTACTCATAGCTGCAGCGGCATGAATCACCTCCTATCCCTTTAATGTTGTCATCGTGTGTCTGTCTCAGTCTCCATGTTTAAAAAATAATCCATGACATTTTCATGTAAATGTCAGCTTTGCGTCTGCTTAACTGATGTAACGCAGCAGTGATTCAGCCGTCAGTAGCTGCAGTGCGTGAATTCTTACACTTCTAAGCCGTCCAAAAATCCAAAAAGGTGTGTACACGCAGCACAGAGACAAGCACCATCTGCAGAGGCTCAGACCTCATGTTCTCAGATAAAAGCCTGCAAAATACTATAAAATTAGCTTCAGTGCTGGGACACACATCTCTAAAGCAGGGCTGCACGACGGCCCATGTTGTGGCAGTTTGCAGTAGTGAGTGTGTGCTGAAGCTCATGATCTCTGCAGTTTGGCTATATTTTGATTAGATTTCACCCAATTAATTAAATGCTTATTAGTTTTTACTTTATTAATTTCCGGTCAGTTACACAAGGCGACATATTGTTCTCTGCTGAGAAGAAAATGCATTTGTGAGTCGAGCTGCACTGAAGTTCACACATGACAAGCAGTTTGTAAAGTTTGTACATAAATGTAAAATTGTGGATGAAATTGCAATTATGATTTCTGATTTATTTAAAAGTATGTCCAACTATCAAAAGCCTGTTCATTGCTGAGCAAAAATACTGTTTGTGACACATGAAACCTCCTAACAACAAAACCTCACTGTTCGCACTAAGCTACGAAGGAGCTAACATGGTGGATCTTTTCCACAAAGCTCACAGCGTCCACATGTGAAGTCTTTGGACCTGCAGGTTTTGCAAATGAACACCTGAAGCCTCCAGTAATAAAATCAGGTTTAAGATGATTGCCTAGGACCCCTCAGTGCTTCAGTGAGGGCTGATCTACTTATCGCTGCACATGAGGGGGGTGTATTCACGCTGCCTCTCCTACACAGAACCACAGAGAGAAGTCAGTCAACTCTACAATGCAAATCAGATTTAACACAAACATACAGATAAAGGAAGGATTTATTTTTTATCTTTTGTCTAAACTATGAAAAAAACATTGGATTTAGTGAGGACCCCAGCTGGACCCCCCTCTCGAGCACACACAGTTGGCCTCTTCCACTTCCTGTTTGAGGAGTATAAGAGGCCATCTTCAATTATTTTCAAACTTTTGGTTAAGAACAGATGCAACGTGAGTTCGTGACGCTCAAACAAGGTACATCACGTCTTTTTCATGTTTTAAAAGGCCTGCGCTCAGATTACAAAGCAAAAACAGAAACCTGCATCGTGTCGTGACTTGAAATGTGTTTGTTTGCTGGCTGGATGTGCAGCCGTCACAGATAAAGTTTAGGTTTAGTTCTCGGTCAGTTTGAAGCTCCTGTTCGACACTCGGGTGTTTTTTCTACATCAAACAGCAGAAACTCTGTGATAATAACTGATTCCATGAAATGATCGCTAACAGTAGCATTAACACTTGTGTGGAGTAGATAATTGTTTCTTGGTGTTTTATCTCACACTAGTCTTACTTTGATTTTACTTGTGCAGTAGAGTTTAAAGGATAACTTTCGTTTTGTACAACCTGGACCTCATTTGTAGCATTAAATACGACCATTTACTCACCCAGACAACTTTGGTGGCATTTGGAGTCGTTTTGAAGAAATTAGCCCAGATGAGCGGCGCGTATATCCGTATAATGCGAGTAATTGGGGCACCCGTGCGTAGCCTCTATATAAAGCATAATCTGCGGCGAAACTCGTTCATATTCTAATATTTTGTTATGATATGCTGGTGCTATTCCCCTCTGAGCTGGCGGTCGGCTAGTTTAGCTGTAGTTTGGCACAGCTATGGTTCGTTATTGCGTATTCGTAGCCGACCGTCGCAGAGTCAGCTGTGTTGTGGCTGGCTGCTCGCAGCGCCCGGCGTTCAGTAATGACATCATCCACGTCAGAGGTAGTTGCCTAGAGACGCTGGATGTTGATAACATGCCACCACGATAACATGTCAAAATGACTCCAAATGCCACCAAAGTTGTCTGGGTGAGTAAATGGGCGTATTTAATGCTAGAAATAAGGTTCAGGTTGTAAAAAACGAAAGTTATCCTTTAACAGACGTATTTTGGGGAAATGCTCTTACGAAGGACTGCTTGGCACCAAACTGGAGACTAATATTTTTATTTTTTTCAAAATCACCTTCACCCAGTTGAATAAAACGCATACAGATGAGTGACAATTCAAGGAAAAATGTCACTGAAAGAAGAGAAACGTCATGAATTCAGATTTCTGGAGCAACGAGTGAAACAACTGCTCCTCTCCTCCATCACCAAAACTAATCCAGGAGATTCTTTTGGAAAAATGTCCAACAGACTTGGATAATCTGTGAACAAGAGTTGTTATGGAGACGTCACTGAGACACTTTCCCTTTAATTTGTCGCCCGTCTGTTTTGCCGATACACAAATCTCACTACTCACACTTTGAACGGCGAGCTTTACTCAGCTGTTTCTACGCTGTTACTCCAGCCAAGACTGGAAAAGATTAAAAAAAGAAAAGTGCAGCCCTCTTCCCTCTCCTCTGATCACTCAGCAGCTTCAATCAGTTGATGCTCGACTTAAGAAGCGAGAGCTGCTATTTTTATTCCAGTGGCAGCTACGTGTGAACGAACTGCATGCAGCAGAAATTAGGACATGCAGAATAACTGCAGTCATTTTTTCTACTGAATAAGCGAATGACTGCTTGTCAGATCTTTGACTCTGATCTGTCGGGCTCGTGAAAGAATCGTTTCACCGTGATCTCCTTCATATTTCTCAGATCAATTAAAGGTACTGATTTTGCACCATGCGTGGTCTCGGTGATCCTCCACAGGTGCACGCACAGATTTCACAGACTGAGACAAAAACCGAGATTAAATTCTCTTTTACTGTTGAGTTATTTCGCCCTGAAGCTCATCTAACACCATTCTGAAGGAAATCATCTTCAAAATGTGGGTCAGTCCAGCAGAAACGAATGAGATATTCATGCTGCTTTATTTCCCATTTATATGCCAATTGGAGAAAAGTTAATCCGCGGCACCATACAGTCCCAGGAGTGGCCACATTTTTAGCTTTACCCAGTGGGAATTACTCTGAAAGTATTAGAGAGCCGTGCTGTTTCACGCAGGATCTTTTACTGCGTTGTCATATGAAGGAAAAGACACGGAGAGCCTGCAGGCCTTTAAAGTGGGTTAAATGTCAGTGAGGTCTGGAAGACTTTGTTTCAACCAGCTACTTAATTTAGAGCCGCCTTTAAAGGGAAAATCCACTCTAAAACAGTTAAATCCACCTCGCGCTCTCAAAATAACAGCAGTGGGTGGTCTTTTTTTTTCTGGTGTAATATAGATGACAACAGACAGCAGATTTTAACAAAAGATTTAAAATATGACCCGAGTGCATTAAAACTGCACTGTCGCCTTTGTTCTGCGCGCCCGTTTCTCAGGTAACAAAAGCAAAGCAGTTTGAGCTTCATAGTAACCACACTTCTTCTATATAACCTAATTCCAGCCTTAATAAAGTCTTTTAGTGTCATCTTGGCTTTTATCATGTTGTTAAAAAGCTTCAGGGCGATCAGCATCACACTTTATAACTTGTGGCAGGTGTGACAGCTCTGTGTTACTCACACTCTGCCATCATGCATAAAGCATCTATCAGCGTCTTAATGCAGCCCTGTGCATGAAAAATTAAAGATGCCGCACATCCACTTTTACAGATGCCGGAAATTTGCCGTTGAGTTCTTCTGGATATCGAGCATCCGGTCCGTGAAAGTGCTTTGGATTATTTGAAAATGACCATCGTCTAAATGAAACCTGATCACGTGACACGACGGTTAATCTCGATGTTTTGAAAAGCGTGGAGCACAGCAGCATCGTCTGTTATCTTAGTGCTGTTTCCACTGTGTTTGTCCTCCGCTTGAACCTGAGGAGGAATGATAGCGTTAGTCTCAGACAGACGAGAGGAGAAAGAGAGATCAGAGAGACGGAGAGTAGTGGAGGCAGGCGGAGGCAGGAACAAGTAGGACAGCGAGGAAATGAGTAAGATGAAGAAATAAGAGAGAAGGTTAGAAGTAATGATTAAAGAAAGAGGAGCTTTCTCAGCAAGAGGGAGAGAGGAGATGAACGAGATGTGAGAAAGTGCAGCGACAACAAAGGGAATGGTTAAAAAAGTGACATCTTTCACATGCCGAGTGTCATACATACCTGTAGAGGCCGCTGAGGTGCTGCACCTGGATAAGCTAATTGATGCGCTGCTTGTTAAATTATAGTTGTAGTCAGACTTGCCGTTTGGAGACATATTTAACACAAAATACATTCACATTCTGCTCCTACAATGCCAGTCATACAAATAAACCTTATTTGAATGAGTTTTAAAGGAGGGAAGAAATTGATGAGTTTTGAGTTTGACTTCTAAGAGAAGAAGATAAAAGAGGAAATGTGGAAGAAAGGAAACAAAAAGAGGTGATTGTCTCAGTTTTTAAGTTTGAGGTCTGAAATCACTGTTTTAATGTGTGCGTGCGTGCGTGTGCGTGCGTGTGTGTTCAGAGAGGGCACGCTGCGTCCCGGTGATCGTCTCCTCAGTGTGGATGGCGTACCGCTGCACAACGCCAACCACAGTGACGCCCTCAGCGTGCTGGCTCAGTGCGGCCAGGAAGCCCTGTTCCAGATAGAGTATGACGTCACTATCATGGGTGAGAGACCACACACACACACACACACACACACACACACACACACACACACACTAGACTCAGACATGGATTAAATCTTGGGGCGAACGTCTCTAGACTTCACTAAAATGCCACTGAAATTAAAAAATGGCCGTTTTTTGTTGATGTGTTGGCATTTCCTGCAGCCTCGGGCTGAGCTCTGCCTCTTTTCTGTGTAAAACGGCTCATTTTAACTCATCCAGAAAGCCTCTCAAAGAGTCTCCTGCTCGTCACATCTGCTGGTTGTTGCTTTTGAGGGCATTTTTGCCTCAAGCTCATCTGCTACTTAACGTTGGTGATACGGAAATTGAAAGGTACTCTGCTACACCGCTGTTGTTTTGTCATACGCGCAGGAGCATCAGATCGCAGTAAAGAGCAGAGAGGATTCAAATGAAAAACATTTTTCTCTATTAGACACAGTAACGAACGCCTCCGGTCCACTATTAGTGGAAATTGCCAAATCACCGGGAGCAACGCTGGGAATCACGCTGACATCAGCCAATCATCGAAACAAGCAGGTCATCGTCATCGACCGGGTGAAACCAGGCAGCGTGGTGGACAGGTACACACACACACACACACACACACAGTATATAATACATGTTTGCATAGTCATAGCTCTGTGGTTTAGAGCTGCAGCCAATGGACTCCACAGACTGCTGGTTGTCCTGGGCTTCACCTCTCAGGCTACATGCAAGCGGACAGAGCCTGAGAGGAAGCCCTGAAGACAAAACTGAGGGCTTAAAAAAGATACAACTCTGAATAAAATCATATACTGATTCACAGGTGACAGTGCCTCATTATAGTTTAATAATATAGTATTTTTAGTGAAGTTGCAGATATAACATATTTAATATACATACAATGAAGCCAAATGCGATTCAAAGTTGCATTAATAATAAAGCAGTCTTGCAGCCTTGCAATTTTCATTTTTAGTGTGGAAAGCACAGTAACCAAGGAGATGATGTGTTATTTGCTGGATTGATATAAATGTCTATGAATGCAGGAAGCAGCATTCACATACATTCAGTGTTTCTGGTGAATTCTCTCTGCTCTCTCCCACTTCTGAAAGCAAACGGATGCAGCTGGGTTACAGATATGCAGCGGTTGCATATTTATGCAGAGTATATATCCTCTCTCTCTAACACACACACACACACACACACACACACACACACACACACACACATTGGCTGTATCCAGCCCTACAAGTAACACAGACAGTAGGAGACAGGATCTTGCCCCGAGCCTCAGTCTGGCTCTAAAATATACATGAAGCACTTGAACTTCGTGTCAGCGCTGAAACGAGCACTGAAATAACCTCAGACAGCTGAACAGGTTGACTGTGGAGGTCCAGGTTCTGTCACTATTCATTCCTGCACGACTGCAAAAATCATTTTAAAAATTTGAGCCACAGTGTGAAATGCAGAGTCGCCGGGTTGACCAGCTGTGCAGCATCCTCCTCCGAGCTAATCAGGCTAACGTGTGTAGCCTACAGGTGCTTGTCAAACAAACCAAAAACTGAAACGGCAAGGAAACTGCTTCATCTAACGACTCCTTCCTTATATTCTCCCTGTCGCTCTGCTTTACCAGATGTGGAGCTTTGCATGCTGGAGATCACCTGCTGTCCATCGACGGCACATCGACAGAACACTGTACAGTCCTGGAGGCAACGCAGCTATTAGCGAGCACAACAGAACTGGTGAAATTAGAAATGCTCCCCTCCCATCAAACAAGGCTAACTGGGAAGCAGCATGACACAGGTGGGTCCACCATATCTGCAAACATGTGAACTTTACGACCTCATTGGTTTGACACGTTAACGCCTGCACATGTTTCCTGATCTAACTTGGAGCGTGTGAAGGGTCCCGTCGGGTCACTGCAGGACACGTGTGCACTACATGAGCTAATCTGATGATCACTTGTGTGGATGTGAGCCTCACAGGGAAGAACATGAAAATGCTTTCTTGCATTTTCATGTGATAAACTGTGTCTAGCTGCTTTCACATTAGTTGCACCACCCTGAGATTCCACCAGGGGCGTCTCTGCGACGTTGTCTGCAGCCTTTTGTTTCGATTTCTTTTTTTGTCTGGTTTAATTGCGTTTATCTTTGATGTACGATTGGATGTCTGCACAGGGTGTTTTATTTTGAAAATTTACCCTAGTCTCGACACTGTTCCTGTGTTTGACTTCCTGGCCCGATCTGCTCTGTGCAGATTGACGCGTCGTCCATCAAAAATAGACTTGTCACATATTCTCCGTGGAGCAAAGTGAAGAACCACTTGCAACCTGCAATCAGCTTCGTCAGACGCTTCAGAGACAGAATGTGGACAGAACAGGAAGATTTGATGCTCGGTGGAGTTTAGGGGTTACTTTACATTCACGGAGCTCCTGTGAAATGAGAGCATAAGCTATTCAGGCCAAAGTCAGAGACCTACAACAAATTTATTAACCGTTTCATTAACCATGAAAGGAAAAACAGAATCTAATGGACGCTATCGCATGTGGACCAACATATGATAAAATGTGTATTTGTCCATCTGTCTTCATTTTCTTTTTCCTGATATTTCATTTATTTACTGTAACAAAACACACATTAATCAATATTTCTGTGAATGTGCCAGTGTTAGCCAGCTGGCTAATTTTCAACTGCAGTCTTCTTCTTCTTCTTCTTTTTCTCCTCCTCCTCCTCCTCCTCCTCCTCCCCCCGTTGTCCTCTGCACCTGCTAACATGTGATGAAACAGCTCTGTAGTTAATACATCGTACAGTTGGCTACTGGTTTAAAAGGCAGCTGTGTGTGTGTGTGTGTGTGTGTGTGTGTGTGTGTGTGTGTGTGTGTGTGTGTGTGTGTGTGTGTGCGTGTGCGTGCGTGCGTGCGTGCGTGCGTGCGTGCGTGCGTGCGTGCGTGCGCGCGTGCGTGCGTGCGTGCGTGTGTGCGTGTGTGTGTGTGTGTGTGTGTGTGTCTGTCCACAGGTTGTTATCCAGCTTCTTCTTGTTGACCTGCTGAAATGTAATTCAGTCATTCAGACCACAGAGGATCCAGCTACTGGCTTTGCATTAAATATACAGTAAATTGTGTGTTCTGCTATATTAAATCAATATACTGTATGTGGTCATAGACCAAAGCCCAGCCAGATGACAGCTGTGATGCATCATTATGTTGTCACAGGAGGAGGAGATTTCATATCTTTTAGGCATTTAAGAGAGCGTTACATGCATGCAGGTGTGGACAGCTCTTATTTTAAATTTAGCTGGCGCAGTGTGGAGCTAGTCTACCCTGTTGATGTCTGTACTCAAAGAGAGAACTGTCAATCATCTGTTTCACCAAACTACGATGACCCTGAGAGCTTACGGTGCTGCGAGTTAAGAAAACATGTGCAAATTCACAAAAGCCAAGAGAATCGTGCACCGCGTTTAGAGAAAAGAGCTGCAAAGTCAGAAAGCACAAACAAACGCAGAAACACAACAAAGCGTAGAAACGAGAGGTGCGGCAGAAACACAGCGAGCACGCTCGGCGACGCAAATCAAACACGCCCGAGATGTTGTGAGACCGACAACAAAGCACCGAAACTCAGCAAATGTTTCAAAATGACGTTTCCACTGCAGCTACTGCGCTATGAAAAATCATTATTAAGTCCTCTGATAGACCATATTAGTTTGATCATTTCTGTGGATGATGTCAAACATCAGAAAGGCTAAAACAACACTGTCATTATTGTTTATTGTTCCCCCAGCACAGAGGAAAATGCTATTTTTCCCACTCTTGCACCAAATAAATGAGGTTGTAAAGCGAATGAACAGCCACTCAGGAAACAGATCCAGGCTGCTCTCCATGAATCCTCCACACTGCCACCATGGGTTTGTTTGCCCGCCGCCATTTAATGCGATTATATGCAATGCAGTAATGCAGTAATATTCCAGAAGTCTTTCCGTCTTTGAACTTCTCCAGAAACCTGCGGTAACGTCGACACATCAAGGAACGTGAACGCAGCACCGTTATTCCCTTTTCTACAGATCTACAAATAGTTTTTATTTCAAATGCAAAACAGAATCTTTGATTTGTTGAACATTTCTTTCAGCGTGTTCAGTGTCCCCCGGTTAAAAAATAAAAAAGATGAGAAGTACAGTGTGAGCATGTGGAAATATATTTAGTTAATCTAAACACAAGATACTTGTGCTCAAAAAGAGGATTCATTCTCAGTGAAGAACCTTGGAGCTCTAATCTGCCTCTATACCTGCCAAAGAGCAGTGATTCCTAACACGTCTCTGGGGGTCATCAGGTGGAAACCTCCCTTCAACGGTGTTTCGTCTACTTAGTCCCACGACACCTCCAGGAGGCTAGGCGGTGAACTCCGGCGTCCCAGAGTCACCCCCCCTAGTGACAGTTCACACTGCTCCTACACAATCCAAACAGCACCGCCACGTTCAACTGACCCAGAGATGCTCCAGGTAGTGGCCAGCACTGATGCTACCATTTAACTGTTGCTAATGCTAATGCTAACTGCTACGAAGAACAGAAGAAGACAATGCAGTTCCGATGCTACCATTTAGCTAATGTTAAGTGCTAACCGCTACCCGCTAAGAGGAACTAAGAGGAACAGAAGAAGGCAATAAAGCTAGATAGTGTGAGGATGTGGAAATACATTTAATAGTTAATTAAGTGCCATTTTTAATTGATTTCATGCTCTGAAGGCACAACAGTTACATCGCCAATGAATTTTTGGTTGGAAAACACAACATTTGCCTGATTTCTCGTGACTTCTGGTGCAAACTACCCCCACTTCAGGTCTTTTTCTCCTTTAGTGTGTCGAACTCTCCGGGCCAACAAACCAAACACTAAAAAAACACTGCAGCATGTTGTGTGTCGCTAACGCCCGCGCAGCAAGCTGAAGGAAGTTCTTTGTATGTTTGCAGACCGATTGGCCGAGACAGTCGATAGTTACGCTCCTGCAGCAACGTATGCGTTTAAATTCCCGAGATTCGTGTCATCACACCTTCTTCAGCAGCCATGTTGGATAAACGGGGACCCAGAATTAGGGCAGCGTAAAAACCACAACAAAGATTTTGGATTTATCCCAAATTAAGTCGCCCCACGCACATTTAGCAAATCAAAGAGGGGGAAAAAAAAAAAATCCACTCATCCCACCGTCTCTCCACCCGCCGTCCTCTCTCGCAGAACACCGACTGAGCAACATTTTGTGTGCGACAGCAACTTTGCGCTTAATTAGTCGAAGGAGTGTTTCTTCACCCGTAGCCAAGTGACGGCTCTTCATCTGCGGGAGAATTAGTGCCAGTGGATTTACAGGAGAAACGCTGATTCCAACGGCTGCTTTATTATCCCAGGTTAATGCCTCACAGCTGAGGGCTTTGAGTGTGACGACGCACACACACACAGGCCTGTAGGCAGCGTGCACACACATGCACATCCTGCGATAAAAGAACATGTTTGGTTTCGTATGCTCGTGTTTCTTCGACCTGATTGGAGACTCGTGAGAGGTCGAGAACGGCGGGATTAAAAGAGGAGGCTGACAGACACGAAATCAGCACAAATTCCAGACGGAGATGAGCCGAAACCACAGCGTCGCTCCTCCGCCTGTTAGAATCTGCGCGAGGCGGGAGCTTCGTCGCAGTGTGAGAACGGCGGGAAGGGAGGAAGTTTAAAAAAGAGACGTGACAGACGAACGAGAGCCGAGCGACAGCGAGCGTAAAGGCAGGCTGGTATTTAATTAAAGTCATTACACCTCTCTCGCATGCTGTCAGATGCTGCTTACAGCCCGACACCTCCTCCTCGCCCTCCTCGCCCTCCTCCACCCATCTCGCCGCCTTCCTCTTCTCTCCCCTCCGCTCGTTGCCTTCTCTTCCTTTCTTCATCCCCTCTCCTTCCCTCTTCTCTCATCTTGTCCTCATTTTTCTATTCGTTTCATTTCCTTTTTTTTTTCTGTTGGGAAAAAACAAGTAGTAGAAGTTACACGTGTTAACTGATCGCACACACACACACACACACACACACACACACACACACACACACTCTAAAGGTCGCTATCTCATCTCAGATCTCCTTCATTTGTCACTACAAAGCAGAAGTCATTCTTTCCTGTGTGTGTGTGTGCGTGTGCGTGTGCGTGTGTGTGTGCGTGTGTGTGTGTTGAACACAGCTCATTAGGATCCTGATGGCCTTCCAGGAGACCTTGTGGCTGCTTTATTAATAGACACTCTGATTAAAGGTTTTGCTGTTGTGTGTGTGTGTGCAGCACAGATTAATGCTGGTGAGCCTGTGAGTGTTTGTATCTTTTATCTATGTAAGACGTGTGTGTGTGTGTGTGTGTGTGTGCATGGCGTCTATCTGAGTGACTGCAGCCCTTCCCTGTGAGCAGATCCGTCTCTGTGTGCGTTTCGCTGGACGTAATGACTTTATTTTCACTCGGGGAGGATTAGAGGAGGGAAGCATTCCCGCCTTTCTCAGATCTCACCCTGAGGCGGCCCAACACTTCTGCTCCTCAGACCTCCCGCCAACAGCGCGCTTTAGATAAGATGGCTCACACGCGGAGGAAACAAAAGCTCGGCTGGGTGGATGTGGCAACACGGCGTGGCTTAGGATCGGCTTCGGCGCTGAGATAAGTGCGTGCGGGGAGGAATTACACGTGAAGCTGTGTAGGTTGTCACACTTCAGCCTTGATTGTGTGCCCGTGCTCTCGGTGGGAGATTCCCTGGAAGAGGTTCTGCCCGACTTCTGAGGAGAAGTCCACCAACATTAATGCATTTTTAACCAGGCTCTCTTTTTGTAGCCACCGTGTTGTTCGTCTAATTAACTGACAATAGAGTGAGATAATTCCATATAACATGTTCATGTTAGAAATACCTGCAGGTGTTTGTTATGTCTCTGCCCTCATGATGCTGAGCTCCATGCGACCTCTGGTTCTTCATTTCTCTGAGCAGCCACCTGTGAGAGTTTGTGGTTGTTTTCTCAGAGAGGTGTTGTTTGTTTACTCCTCAGGGCCTTCGACAGGTGAGGTAAGGTGTGGTTGTTAAAGTCAGACCTGTTAACACACGTTAGGCTGAACTTCCAGGGATTTAATGAAAGTCAAACCGCTGTTCTCACAAAATCACGCGTGTGTGTTCCAGTGAAGGTTCAGAAGTCGGACCACCCCCACTCCTGGGACCCCTGTGTGAACTACTGTCACCCTCCAAACTCCACCCTCTGCAACACAAGCTCCACCCTCAACAAGTCGTGGACCGCCTCAAATAACAACACCATCAACAGCCTCGACTACTGCAAGTGTAAGAACACAAGCACGGACGCCACAAGGCGAACTAACAGAGAACAGTGGGCAGCATCTTTCTTTTCTCTCATTTCTGCAGCTCTGGTATCTGCCAGTTTCTCTCCCGGCTCTACGACGACATCGGGCCCCAGTAGCCAGAGCTCCAGCACCCTGCCGAGGCCTACAGTTCCCATGAGTCCACGTAACTCGCTGCTCAAACGACGGCAGAGGAAGAAAGAGCACAAAAGCTCCTGTGAGCTCCGTGTCTGTCTGTCCAATGAGATCATTTTCCAGAACATACATGAATAATCAAAAAAAATCAATCTCTCGGGTGTATCTGTGTTTAGTGTCCCTTGCGTCCAGTTCGGTGGGTCCGGGAGGTCAGGTGGTTCATGTGGAGACCAGCGAGGTGGTCCTAACAGGCGACCCGCTCAACGGCTTCGGCGTGCAGCTGCAGGGAGGAATATTCGCCACTGAAACGCTGTCCGCACCCCCGCTTATCCGATTCATAGAGCCAGACAGCTCTGCAGAGAGGTGAGCGCACACACATTCACACATGATACAAGCCTCGAGTTTGGAGTTCATCCGAACACGGGAAAATCTAAAGATTTACAGAATGAGAGAAGACTGAGACTGAAAGAAGGTCTGAAAAGAATCTGTTGAGATTTCTAATATTACAAAAGATGATTAATAATAAACCACAGCTTTCCTGTGTGTTTGTGTGTGTGTGTGTGTGTGTGTGTGTGTGTGTGTGTGCATGTGTGTGTGCAATGCTGATGTCAGCTCTGCTTGACTCTGTGTGGGTGTATGTACATTTTTAAGCTTTTACTGTATGTTCATGAGTGTAGGTGGAGGTTTTCCAAATGTTGACATGCAAGTGTGTGTGTGTGTGTGTGTGTGTGTGTGTGTGTGTGTGTGTGTGTGTGTGTGTGTGTGTGTGTGTGTGTGTGTGTGTGTTTACAGCCCACCTAAGTGTTTATCTCTTTTATTGCACTTTAATTCATGTTTAATTCATGCATGTGTGTTCATTTAAGTCTCTGTATGAATTCTCAGTTGTATTTACACTGTGTGTGTGTGTGTGTGTGTGTGTGTGTGTGTGTGTGTGTGTGTGTGTGCATGCTGATTGATGTTCCTGTTGTATTAACAGCCTCTCTAAGTGCTGGGTGTGTTTCTGCACCCCGAGGCCACACTCCCCTCTCCATTAGCGCCCACGCTAACAGCACTAATTAGCTAGCTTCCCCTCGCCCACGCCGAGGAGGAATCGATAAGTAACTTCCTTCCTGCTTGACAGGGTGAATCCAAATAAGCCGTTTCATACCACTCTGAATTACACTTAAACACAACTTAGGTCATTAAAACCGTAAGTCATCCTCCTCTCAGCTGCATGCATTATTGCTGCTGGAAGTCTTTTTTAGAAATGTTATATAGTATAATTTTAAGCATATTGTAGCAGTCCTCAGAAAATGCAGTACTTTTATTCATTGTTTTTAATATTATTATGTTAAATTGATCATCTGCAACATTTAATGCTCCAACTACTGTCTGTTATACTTTACTTTGAAAGTTAAACTTGATTAAAAGCTTCAACATTTGCTATTTTTATCAGAAAATTCAGAAATTTGACATAACCACAAGAAGAATTAGTCGCAATCAGAACATGTAAACCTCATTAAGCTGCTGTGGTTGTTGTCCCACAATGAAAATAGTGTGATATTACTAAACCAGCAGGGAGCCACTTGAGATGATGCCAGAAGTTGTTGTGCACACCAAAAAACCCACCAGAAGCATCTGAGAGGCTGCAAGCAAGGTGGATAATCTCATTCCACTACTGTTAAACTGCCAGCACTGAAATGCATACAGTGAACCGTTAAAACTGCAGATAAGTTAAAGAAGTGTCCCAAAGAGCAGCACAAAGCAACGTCTGGAATGTTTCAGTGTGAGATGATCAAACGGTAGTCTGAAGATTTCTTGAAACAGCTGAAACTCGATGTGTAACATTTGATGCTAAATTTAGAACACATTAACAACATCAGTGAGTGCACAGTTTCTCTGATTAATGCACAGTTAAAGCGCCAGATTTTTTAAGGGTGTTTGGTGTCAGAGGACAGTCGGCTGCTGTATCACACACTCATCTGTGGTCACTCTGGGCTGCTGAGCTGAAGGCTGCTGCACACAGTTTGTGCTACAGACCCCACCACCACTCCTCATCCTGACATAAGCCTGTGCTTCAACCGTGTCACACTTACAGTACCGATGATGCAAGACGCGACATTCTCTGCGACACCATTGCAGTGCAATTTAACATCGTAAAATGCAGATTAATGTCGGATTATGAAAGATACTCACCTGGAACCGCATTTAATGTAAACACCTTGCAGGATTAAGATGAATGGAAGCAAAAGGAAAGAGTGAAGAGGCGTGATGTGAAGACAGATATCAGCTGATCATGGTGCATTGACATGGATGCAGGCAGACGGTAGACGGCTAACTGAATATCATTCTAGTGGATGAGAGCAGGGCGGTAAAATTAGATGAAGCCGGCAGAGAAAACTGCCAACGGTAGACGCCATCACCATCCAGAGTTAGAATATTTTCACATTTTGTCGTCCTCCTTCACACAAGGAACGAATATGGGTTGAAATTAATAATTTCTCTAATAATGCATCTAATTATTAATCATCCTCTGTAAACAATACAACATCACCATGGCAACATGTCGTCATGCACGTTTCGTTTAGCCGTCCTGCCATTCGTCTGTTCGTTGTGGTCTGGCTGCCATAACTCCTGCACAAATAAAAGGGTCTTGGCGGCCATTTAATCCTCAGTGGATCATAATGAAGATGTCTGACTGTACATTAATACGCTCGCCCACTCGCGGCTTAATGGAGGACGAAGCCGCTGTGTGCATGTGTGTGTGCAGACGAGTGAGATGTGGACTGCTGTGCAGATCCAAAGGGCAGCAGCTGCATGAAGGTGAGCTCCTGTTAACGTGAGACAAATCTCTTCATTTTCTCATGTCAGAAGTCTCCGTGGTGCAGAAAGAGATAACTACTGCGATCACGGTGACTCTTGACCTTTAAAAAAAGAGCGACTGCAGTTAGAATCACATTGGAATGAACAGAGAGGTGCAGCATTGGTTCATATCGCTGTGTGCCGGGCAGCCCTGTCTGACTGATGATGCATCAGACACCATCCCCTTCACCTCTGCTCCACCGAACCATTTTCTGCTTTACAAGCTTGTATTTAACTCACAGATAGTTTGTAAAGTTCTCTCTAATATGTCTGTTTGACAGCTTCCTCCAGCAGATAGTCATTATCAAACGTTAGATGCTGTAATAGTACAGTTGCTGTATTGTTGATCTGCTGCAACACTTAAAACTGAGTTGTTGAGTATAATTTGTAGTTGGCATTTTCTGTCTCTAAGAGATGTCAGCATTGTTCCACTGGTGGCGACTGTCCTCTGCTGCCCCATGTTCGCCCTCTTGGACGAGCCTGTGGTAGATCAACCATGCTGAAGTGCCCTCTGCAGTGGCCCAGTGTGCAGGAAAACATGATGCAGCGCCTTCTATGCTGCCCCTAGCTGGTTCAATAGTTAATTATTACAGAGGTGTAGTAGTTATACTTTAAATCTGAGTAGCATAATAAAGCCATTTTTTTTTTTTTTTCGTTCAAATTTTTATTTTGAACAAAATCATAACAAATCTTACAGCACATCATTTCAGCACATCAGTTTTTCCATTTCCTCAATCCCAGGTAACAGAAACTTCACATAAAAGTAGAGTTCAAATAAAATAAAACAATCAAAATATGACCCCTGATGTACACCGAGGTAGCATTGGAGGTACAGGAACAAGGTCTTAACTTAAAAGGGGTGCTTCCACCTTCAACATGCCCCTTATTACTAAATACAGAGAAAAATTTAATAATGAAACAGAATTTAAATCGTGAGAAAGGGTCAAAGTAGAAATAAATAAGATAATAAAAAATAAAATAAAATAAATGATAATCTTTAATTGAAATACTAATTAAATGAATAAATAATCAATGAGAGAGAGAGGAAAAAAATAAGAACAACAACAACAAAAAAAAAAAGTATGAGTGATGGTCCAAGTCTACCTACCTAAGCTCATTAACATGCCCATATAAAGCCATTTTAATTTTAAACTGCGTTTGGAACTGTTTGACAGTAGATTCATCATGACTTTCTTAGTGTTGTGACCCACCACATGCAGCATGTGGCCTTTTTATACCCCTCAGACAACCTGAGTCGGCCGCTGCGTCGTGCATCAGTGTCATTTTGACTGAGCAGCTTGTGCTTTGTTGCAGTTTAGCAGTTGTGAGCTTCGTTAAGCTCTTGTGAAAGGCCCAGCCTTGTGTTAAACTCTTAAAAGGAACCATTGTGAGGACAGTATCCGTTCTTTGTGTCTGGTGATTCTGAGCTTGTTCACATGGGCCAGTCTGCAGAGACTTGAAATGCAGTCAAATTTCCAAATAACGTATGAGGGGCTTCGCTTCCAGAATTCACAGGCCAATATCTCAAAAGACGGAATGACTCCCTCATAATACACCTCTATTTTGCCAAGAAAAGGTATTTACATGATTCACTGCTTTAATAGTCAGCACTAATGTGCTTTACTTTCATTCCAGCGCTGATTTATGTAGTGAGGAGCCAGTTTTCTTCTAAACGGTGGATATTTTGGAAGCAGAAATCTGTAATATCCAGACAGCAGCACTGAAAGCCACGGCAGCTAAAAATAATGTGATATGTACCGCAGCGGGGAGTCTGAGGCTCCTTCATCTGTTTTTGTAAAATGAATTAAAGGAAAAAAGCATCCCAGGCAGAGGCTGACGATTAGTACACCTACAGGCTTGAGTTTTTCTTTCCCCTCTGAGAGCATTTTAACCCTGCAGGTAATCATGTCTAAATAGGCGCAGAAAATAGATACATACTGTAATCATGTTTTATTCCAGGAGATATAAAGTGACAGGGTGTGTTAACGTGATACTTAGTGTATCTGTACACACTCGAGAAAGAAGGTAGTGTCTGGAAACTTCCCTCTCCCTCTGCTTCGTGGATCTTTATGGCCATTCAGAGTGAAATAACTGGAGAACCTCAGAGGGTTCCTTATTCAAACTCACTGTTAACGACTTCGTACACTCGGACAGAACAAGTTTCAACTCAGATGAACCAAAGGTTTAGACCCAAAGCCGATCACAGTCCAACCAGAAAACCTACAAAACCTCATATGTTGCCTGTGGAGAGTCAAAGTGAAACCAGAACCTCAGGTTTCCGTTCCAGACATAAGAAAGTCTCATTCAAAATCACGTTTCGGACACAAACGACTAAAAATCCAGCTCTGAAATGAAAGAAGTCCAGGAGCATCACTGGGCGGCAGAGCAGCCACTAAAAGCTGCAAAGATGAAAGTAAAAGACAGTGTTTGTGGATGTCATGCATCAGGGACAAACTGTTAAAGTGATGCAATGTGAGTCACGCCTGCTGCTGCACTGCTAACACAACGTGGGATTTGTAGTTTTTCTAAAGCTTTAAAGATTTGTGGGGTTCAAAGCACTGAAACTATAAGATACAGCGATATTTAGTTAAGTAAGTAAATGAATGTAATCCAATCTCTCTGACATCACCATGGTAACTCTTGTTGTAGGTGCGGCCTGCTGCAGGTTGGAGACCGCCTCCTGTCAATCAACGGAATCCCCACAGAAGACGGAACACTCGAGGAGGCCAATCAGCTGCTCCGAGATGCTGCGCTGACCAACAAGGTCACACTGGAGATAGAATTCGATGTGGCAGGTTTGTGGCGTCGCGCGAAGGAGTTTGTCACACTCTCAGATTTCTGTCACGTGTTTTATGACATCATGATTTCTTAACTATTCACCACGCTGGGCTGCTGAGTAGAGAAGAAATAAAGCAGAATGTGATGCTGATCTGACATAAACTCAATTAAAAACAGTACAAATATAGCTTATTTAATGTTTGACCTCATCAGCTTCATTGATTTTTGTAAATATCTGCTGATTCTGAATCTGATGCAGCAACACGTTTCAAAAAAGTTGGAAAGGAGCAACAAAAGACTGAGAAAGATGTGGAACGCTCCAAAAACACCTGTTTGGATCATTCCACAGGTAAACAGGTTGATTGGTAACAGGTGACAGTATCATGATTGAGGATGCAGCCAGGTTCAACACTTTGTGAACACTTGATTGGATAAAGGAGATTAATACCTGGACTCAGGAAGACTTCAGGAAACTGTTGCCAGTAAACAGTTTGTTTAGAAATTATTGTGTTTTTAGTCACGTTTTACTCGGCGTCCCAACTTCTTTGGAATTGGCTTATAGCTCACGTCAACACCACAACATCCACAGGTGTCCTTTAAGGTTGTTGCAACTTTTGCTCATCTATGAGGATTTTCTTAGAGTTTAATTAACGAGAAGAGAGCCGCTGTTAGACACTGTGAGTCCTTTATTAGCAGGCATTCAGCAGCAGTCTTGCTGGAGAATGTGCGAGCAGACACATTCAGGGTGAAATGGTCAAAGTGAGCCGCAGGCGGGGGAGGGCAGAATAATTACAGCTCTTCACTGCAGGTCTGCATGCTTTTAACCCCGTGAAAATGTGACAACAACGCCGAGTTCAAGGCTCTGATTTCTGTGCTGAAGAAAAGTCAAGTCTAAAGTTTGATCTATCAAAGTGTCGGAAAGGTCAAACTGATGCTGTGTTATTATTATTATCCTATCATTGTATTTGTTTTGAATTGAATCTGCTCAATGCAAATATGTTTTTCTCTGTAGGAAGGAGCTTCTTCCTGCAGAGAAGGGTTATGCTAACGTTCAGTGTTACTGTGCATCCTCGAGCTCCAGCAAATGTGTTGAAACTAAGTGAAATATTTGAGTATTTGATTCGATGTTAACATCCTTGCAGTCTTCTTCTTGGCATGTTGCCACCACCTGTGGCTCAGTGCAATGGTGTGACGCCGTTGGCTGGGCAGCGTATCGTGTCACCTGCACATGTGTAAGATGAACAAAACGGGAACCGCTCATACAACAAACTGCAGCACCGCCGGAGTCTAAACTCCACGGGGAAGCTTGAAGAGTGAGAAAGCTTGACTCGACCGAGGCGGCTTTAAAGTAGACTGTACATCCATCTATTAGAACAGCAGGAGATTATAACAAGTTCACACACTCTTGTGTTACACTTAAACACTCATGCATTAATTTAGTTTAATTATCTCTTTAATGTGGCATTATGAGAAAACTTTGGGACTATTAACTGAAAAACAACAAGTGTTCACTGTGAAGTCAACAACAATGAACTTTAAGATCAGTAAATCATTCTAAACTCCTGTTTTTTTTACTTCCTGTAGTTTGTTTTGCACAAACTCTTGACATCAGACATTTTACTTCTGATCACACTATGAGAGACTTTATTTAACTTTGATTTCAGCAGTGTGGTACATTATGTTTTTCCACAGTTTTTGGTATCGCCTTTCATAATGTTGCATCATTTAATGAGTTAACGTAGCCAGCAATAAATCTGAAATTAGCATTTACCCTAAACGGAGAAAATGAGAATGATTTCTTACCCCTCCATTAACCCCAAAAGTTAATGCAGTCAATTCCCGAACGTAATATCTCAGACTTTTTAAGTCTTCCCAAATAAAATGTGCAGCTCTGAATGGAGCAGACTCATCGTGCACTCTTTGCAGCTGTCAGGCAGAACACTGTTCATGAAATGAAATCCCTTCGACACACAGAGGAATCTGACTGATGGACAGCTAATGGCGCAGAATGCTCACAGGGAAATTTCTGACGTCGCCGCTCGGATCGTCGGCGCCTTTCCTCGCTCGGCTCTCGAGGAAAGAAAGGAAGACATTTGCAGTGTCAGTCAAAGATAAGAGCTTCTCGGCGAGTGACGAGCCGATGCAAACGGCTCGTTGAAAAGTCTTAAGTGGTTGCTGGTACTTGCGCTCGCCATGATTAAGCCATGAGATGTTTTACTGCTGGAATTAGTGTTGTGACTCATGCAGGCAAACAGTGAGGATTTGAAGTCGCTGTTTGCCCCCGAGAAGAGCAATTCAGCGGCGATAAGAGCACGAGCTAAATGTCTTGTAATTACAAATGTTAAGCGGGATGAAAAGAATTATTTGCTGCTTTTTGTATATTAATGGCTTCTCTGCATGTGTGTGTCTGTGTGTTTGCATCACAGAGTCGGTGGTGCCCAGCAGCGGGACTTTCCACGTCAAACTGCCCAAGAAGAGAGGAGTGGAGCTGGGGCTCACCATCAGCGGTAGGAACACCCAAACATGGTTCATCCGATGGGCTTTTTGTTTGAACGGCTGCCGGCGGAGTGTTTAAATGTCACGAGACCACCCTGGTCTTCCTCAAAAACGCACACACACACAAGCAGACATGCTGGAGAGCTTCGCTATGAACATGAGCAGTGTTTATGAAATGGTATGGGCTGCAGGCCGTTTGTCTGGAAGCTTCTCAGTCATCCAGGTCGTAGTTATCTAAGGACGGATGAGTCAGGGGAAGCTGGACTTGGTTGTAGAAACTTGAAAAAGCTTCACCTTTCATTCAAATGACTTCTTCGGGTCTAACTTACTCTATGTAACTTCTATGGGGTTGTTAGCAAGTCGTTGATGGCATTTGAGTTGGCAGTGTTTCTGTCTGTTGTAATAGCAGTCGTTGGTGTCATCTTAGGCCAAATGTGAATAGGTGTCCTCCTTCTGTACCAGCCAACCCTTCAGGTCACGACTCTGCAGTTTATCTACAGCTGAAAGCTACCAGACACACTTTGGAAGACAACAACATCCATGTCTCGACGGGGAGGCCAGATGGTTTGAAAGAGGAGTGAACGAGGCTACCTGTGCCTCGTATTATTTAACAAGCATTCACATTTGGCCTTGTGACAACTCCAACAACTACTGTTCACACCTGGCCCCAGGTGACTCCAACGACTGAGCAGGAGCACAAACAGGGACCTCGACAGAGGTTAAACACCTGGGACTCCTCACCTGCCAGTTAGAGAAGAAGCCTCCTGAATGAGAGGCGACGCGTTCTCTGCAGGGACGTCCGGTTATGCTCGATTCTGGATTTGTACTATTGGGCCAAATGTACGTGGACAGCCCTTTACATTTGTGACCTCTTGGTCTGAAAATGTTTTTCATGGTTTGGTCAGGGCCACTTAGTTGCAATTGAGGCAAATCTTAATGCTACAGCATAAAATGATAATTCTGAACAGATCTGCTCCTCCAACATTGTGGCGACAGTTTTTGCGGAAGGTGGATCCATAAAGAAAGAGTTTTAGTTTGGAGAGGAAGAACTTGACTGGCCTGCACCTCATCACCAACATGCCCATTGTTTGGGAACGACATGAACAATGACATCAGTGACTGCGCATGTGGCTGTCGTGTTCAGATGTCCATGTATGTTTGGCCTTGTAATGTTTACAACCATTGTTGTATGTAAAGCTTTACTTCGTTCAACCGCCTCCCACGTGGATCCAGTGTGTCACGCTCTTACTCTTCCAGTAAAGACTTCATGGTCGTGACTGATAAAGTTATTAATCACATACTTCACCATAAAGCTTTAGTGCTGCTGTCCAGACTGATTAACACACACACACACACACACACACTTCAGTCAGAAGGACCAACACTCTGTGTTTTAATTATCGTTAGTCTGGAATGTGTTTAGGTTAGTGTGCCATTACACACTGTCTTATTTTAAGTAGCTCAGCTGCAGGTAGACGTTGAACCAGGAACATTTTTAAATATTTGGAGTAAAGACATTTAAACATTTCAGCAACTAGTACAAATATTGAGAAGCATTTTTATGACCAGAAATTTGTCAGAAATCCTCAGCCTGACTGAGATCATGTGAAAGCTCATGACTGAGTAAACTGGATGATTATTAGGATAACTGTGTTAAACAGTATGAATGCTGTGAAGCTGGAGGAATGGTGTAACCTTCCTGGTTCAATAAAGTCTTTCAATAAAGCCAGCAATTTGAGTCCAATGTCTATATGGCCTTATTGGAGGAAACTGTACATATGGCCCTGATGGATGTACATATTGGGTTTTGTGTACACTAAAATGAAGATTACATTGTTGAATAAGGGGTCACCAGTGTTTGCTTTCACTTCATTCTGCTCCTGTGTGAATAACTGTGGCGTCTCTGAGGCAGCAGACGGTGCAATGGCTCCATCTTCTGATTGGAAGTGTTCACAGCTGAAAGTGAAAAGGACTCATCAGCTGATTTGACACAAATTTACCAGCAAACTCAGACGCTTTTTCTCCTGATAAGAGAGATTTAATATGACAAATTCAGTTCATTGCTATCAAAACATTAATGATTTCATGTTACTGTTGCAGTTTTGGCTTTTATTATCATTATTATATTGATGATTTTATTAGTATGAACATGAATAGTAACTCTTGTATTTTACAGCCACGTTATACTTAATTTGTTGTTGTTGCTGCTGTTTCATGTCATCTCCCTCCACAGCCAGTAAGAAGCCAGGAGAGCCCCTCATCATTTCTGACATCAAGAAGGGCAGCATGGCCCACAGGTATCTTGCAGCCTCTTCTGTTGGCCTAACTCTAAATCTGCTTAGAAGCGTCACTTCATACTGAGCAGGACCTCCATGACAGAACTGGCTCCACCTTGTGTCTGTCCCTTTCTTTTCTTTCCCTCGTTCAGAACGGGGACGCTGGAGCCCGGTGATAAGCTGTTGGCCATCGACAACATCAGACTGGAGAACTGTTCCAGGGATGATGCAGAGCAGATCCTGCAGCAGTGCGAGGAACTGGTCAAACTAAAGATCCGCAAGGATGAAGACAACTCAGGTACATGTGTGCAGAAAGCTGAGTGAGTGTATGATGGTTCAGTAAACATGAACATGATGATGATGATGATGGTGATGATGATGCAAAGGATGGATCAGTTCACTGTGCAGAAGTCTATTTGGTTGAAGCTAAATTTCAGATATTTTTATTTTCACTTGATTAAATAATATTCCGGAGGCTAATCTTAAGGAGATGCAGTAACAGTGTTTGACCACTGGGTGGTGGTGTTGTCCACAACTCACGGACTCCTGCTGAAGCTTAAATGGTCATTTAAGATGCTGTAAGATGCATTTTTATTGATCCCAGTGTGAAAACGAACTATTACATCCAGGATGAAACAATAACACAAACAGCAAAGACATATGTGGGATATTTCAGGAAAACGTGGGAAAACAGCAGCTGCTGGTGTAGCGCTCTAATGTGTGTACCATGAACAACATGGAGCAGCCTGGACCCACTGAGTCTTAATCCAGTTGAGGACCCTTGTGTCACATGTCACAGATCTTTCAGCCACCTTGGATCTTGGATTTGTGCGATTCAACGAGTTAATTAAACGGATGAATCTGAGTTGTTGCAAAGACACGTCACCGTGTTCCACTGTGAGGTTTGATGTGAAACACACACACAAACACACGGAGGGATTGTGTAATCGTGATAGATTATGACTCAGTGGTTGCACACACACACACGCACACAGGAGCAAAATGCAGAGATTATGTGTTCATGCTACATGATGACAAGGCAGTCTTCTCCCTGGTTACCATGGAAACTGTGTCTTCCTCACCAGTGTTGTCTTGACTAGAGTTTTGACCTACTTCTGGAATGAAATGTATATGTGTGTGTGTGTGTGTGTGTGCATTTCAAACAAACAGGTAACGTGATGCAGCATCACCAAGTAAACTGAGGTGTTTTGGTGTGTGTGTGTGTGTGTGTCAGATGAGCAACATACGTCAGGCAGTATCATCCACTCCTTGGAACTGAAACATTAGATTAACACGTGTGTGTGTGTGTGTGTGTGTGTGTGTGTGTGTGTGTGTGTGTATCAGATGAGCAGGAGACGTCAGGCAGCATCATCTACACAGTGGAGCTGAAGCGGTACGGAGGCCCTCTGGGTATCACCATCTCAGGCACTGAGGAGCCTTTTGACCCCATCACTATATCGGGCCTAACCAAGAGAGGCCTGGCCGAGAGGTACACGCTCACCCTCTTACACGCACACACATCGTCCTTCCTCGGAAATCTAGGTTACCACACTGAGTTGTGGCGCGTTAGGAAAAATGCTGCAGCCGGACATTTTTTGGGTTGGTCGCACATTCATGCTGCACAATGATGCACAGACATGTAGAAATGTGGCAACATAGGAGAATGCTGCAAGCAAATAAAGACGGATGCAAACAGTAGAATCTAACGCATTAAAAAGAGGAAGAAGGAAATGCAGTGAGCAGGTTAGAGATAAAACCAATGCCTTCTGCTGACAACAGCTGAATGTTAACTTTGGTTTGTTTATGAGAAAAAGCTACAGGGCACCTTTGAAAGAAATTCATTTTTATGGTGCATTTTATGTGAATAGCATCTTAGACTAAAACACAATTTCTACACCATCAGAAGTGGTGATGAAGCAGCACGAGTCTTCATTCACTGACTGCACATCATGGAACAGCTCGCCTGCAGCGCCGTGGTTTTACCTTTTTTTTTTTTTTTTTTTTTTTTTTTTTTTGGAAGACTGTCCTGCAACACTTAATCTTGTCTGTATTGATTAGTTCAGTCTGGGTCACTTTAAGTTTCTTAGTTAAACCGAGATGCAGAGGCTCCTGCATATGAAGACACGCCTGCACAGTGAGCCTGAGGGTTTTTTTGGTAGGCGGTCACTGAGGTCGCCACCAGCTGGACAGGTGCCAAAAACGTTTTTTTCTAATGAATATCAGACACACAATCTGCAGCCTGTGGCACTGCTTGCATTACATTGTTAAATAAACCCCCCTGGTCACTCACTAATACACACCTGAGAACATTCTGGGAACATTATACTGAAATCCAGGTGTACTCAAGGCAAGCTGTCACATGTATTTGTACAGGTGTGAATCATGTAGGAGACAATTAAACAAAAGAAAAGGCCAAGAGTGAGGCCACTCCCTTCACCTGTGGTCAGAATGATAGTTATCCCCTCTGGTGGCAAAGGTCTTACCTGCAGGTCAAAGGTCATGGCCTATTGTCTTTGTCCCCTCAGAGCAGAAGGTGATTCGGAAACAGCAGAGAGAACAATCAGTCCCACCGAGAAGAGCTTTGTCTGGAGTGATTATCATCCTGTGTGCTCAAGATCCATATCAAGATCAAACAAACAGAACCGTTCAGGGAATCGCGTTGTCATGGCAACACACACAGGCACCTAAACCCAACCGAGACAGTTGAAGGATGTTGCCTTATTTAGTCGTCCCCATCAGTGGGGTAAAAGCCTTATTAGGAGAAGTAACAGGAGGACGCTTCGGGCAGTGAATGGAGGGATTCCCCACCAGCAGCTGAGTGTGCAGCAGGTGTCATGTGACATGGAGCCATGACAGAAACATGACGCAGCGGCGAGATGAAGAGCAGCTTGTGTCCGCGGCAACAAGGCAGAACAAAGGAAGAACCGCAAGATGGTCTTCCTGAGTCATAGTCGTCCACCGGTGATGTCAGCTCATAGCCAGAGACAGCAGGCTAAACATCGGTGTTCATGCGCTGGTCAGCGAGTTTCATGGTGATATTAGTCAAAAGTTTTAACCTATTCACTATCAAAATTGTTATATTTTTGGTCTAAAAACGTATTGAATTGAGTGAAATTAGTTTTTTCCTCATACTCTTATCCAGAGATCTGGCTCACCAGACTTTCCAATTTTATTCCCATCTATATTCTAAAGGTTTTTATAGAGGGGTTTGTTCACATATAATTTAGCCTGATTTATTTAATGTTTTATTTTGAAATACAATGGCAAAAATAGCTTTGTGTGATAGAGTGATTAAAAAAAATCCCCTTTGTAAAAACATTTGGCTCAAATATGTCAATAAATTCTTGGAAATGTAGGCAAATTCAAACATATTTAATTAGAAGATGCATAATTTGCATATTTAAACACACATTTCTGAAAACCTGCGATGCAAAGAAATAAATGTCATAACTTTGACGGTGATTTCAGTCCATGTTTTTACCTTATTCACAAGACTCCAAATAAAACCGGCTAAAGTTATTCCACCAAAAACACACCCAGAGAGACGCTTAATGCTCACTCTGCCACACACACACACACACACACACACACACGCTCTGTGACCCCGATTCTTGGAGTTTGTGATGTAATTGTTCTATTTCCTGTCCTAAACTGTTGTCGATAAAGCACTTTGCCTCGGACCTGTTGGCTAAAAGCTCTCTATAAATACACTTGGCTGAGCTTGACGCACAAGAAAGTGCAGGAATACAGACGAGAACATCACAGCATCTGTGTGGAAACTGCTCAGAACGACCCACTTTTTCTCTGAGCTGTTTGACCGCCGTAGTTTTATACCGTCACCGTGGAAACAAAATCAAATAATGGAATTCAGATAACAACACAACACACTTAATACGTTTATAGCATGCGTAATACGGGTTCATGAGTGTGTGTGTGAGATAAGAGTCAAAATAAATGTCTCTATCAAAGTAGGCTACAAGATAAACGGCTGTATTTTATGGCACTGACCAGTGGGCTGAAAGCGAGCCAGTGTTTTTCACCAGAGCCACTTTGCCGTGACTCCACACTCGTCATGTGGCTGTTTACATGAACTCTGTTTGAACAGTAATAACTTTTAATTAAATTCCCAAACCCAAATCTGATTTGTAAACAAAGACAGCATCATGTGGCGCTGAGGCCCGATGTTCCAGCATCGAGTTCGTACACAGTTAATTTGCACTTGCAAATGTGTTTTGGAGGACACATAATAAGGTCAGTGAAGGGACTTCAAAGAGTCGGTTCACAGAAATGACAAAAAGCAGAATTTGTCTGCACAAAATGTGCTGGATAGAAATGTATTATTGGTGTCGTATTAATGATGGGTGGTTTGAGTAATCGGGTAGATTGATGTAACTGCCACAGCTTAACCCCACGTCTCATACGTATCTATGCATAGAGCTGAATTGTAAATTACTTTCTGCATGTGTGTGTGAATGTGTGTCCAGGACAGGGGCTATTCACGTGGGTGATCGGATCCTGGCTATCAACAGCGTCAGTTTAAAAGGCAAACCCCTGAGTGAAGCCATCCACCTGCTGCAGATGGCTGGAGAGACGGTCACCCTCAAGATAAAGAAGCAGCTCGACAGTAAGTGTTAAGCGTTTTGTTTTGTTTGCTTCTTGAAGGACATGTTAGAAGAGGCTGTTAAATCTAGTCTGTGGGTTAGGCCTCCACCTTCAGCACCCTCTAAACTTTCTAACCCCTACCCGAACCAGGGTTTGTATTCCCACACCCCGCTTTTATTGGTGCAGTTGGTGAGAGGCAGGGGTAGATGATGGTAGTGCGGCAATTGGCAGTTACATGTGGCATCTAGGCCTGTGGTAGCATTGCAGCAGCTAACAATAGCTAATAAAAATGTGGTGGTGGTATGATAGTGTCTTAGCAGTTAGCATTGGCATCTAGCAGTTAACATTAACAGCATAGGTGAATCTAGCTTTATTGTCTTTTTCTGTTCCTCTTAGCAGGTAGCGGTTAGCATTTACCATTAGCATTAGCTAAATGGTAGCATCAGAACAGTGTTGTCTTTTTCTGCTCTTCTTAGCGGTTAGCATTAGCTAAATGGTAGCATCGGTACTGGCCACTACCTTGAGCATCTTCTAAACAGGCCTGGGTCAGTTGAACGTGGAAGTTCTGTTTGGATTGTGTAGGAGCAGTGTGAACTGGCACTGGGGGGGGTTACTCTGGGACGCCGGAGTTCACCGCCTAGCCTCCTGGAGGTGTCGTGGGACTAAATAGGCTAAACACTGTTGAAGGGAGGTATCCACCTGATGACCCCCAGAGACGTGTTAGGAATCACTGCTCTTTGGCAGGTATAGAGGCAGATTAGAGCTCCAAGGTTCTTCACTGAGAATGAATCCTCTTTTTGAGCACAAGTATCTTGTGTTTAAGTTAATACCGTCAACGCTGACGTAGCACTAACGTCACAGATCTCTTATCACATCTGTTTTTTGATGACCTTTATTAAATGCCTTTTTAGACACTGGGAGGATTCTGTTATATATTTTTTTTTTATCAACATTTGCCTCTTGTCATGACTTGCAATCTTTATATTGGAGAAAATGTACTTATCAGACTAAATAATGTGTTGTTTCTGCTGTAATCCAGAGAAAATTAGTCTTATTGTCTCAAAATTTCTTTGTCATCTGACAATCTTTTCACTGGACAAACACAATTCCAGCGTTTTCTGTCCAAGATTTAGAAGAGAGGAAGGCGGCAGAGGCAGAGGACACGACAGAGAATGAACTCAGTGACCCCGAGGAGGACGATTTGACCGACAGCCAACAGACAAATAAGCTGTCGGAGCTTTACTCCACGACCATACCCAGCGTCGACTCTGCCATGGAGTCGTGGGATGGCTCAGGGATGGACGCCGGCTATGGCAGCCAGGGTAAGCTTTGGATTAACACGCGTAGGTGGTGAAAGGCCAGCATGGCCACACACAGCAAAATATATTTGGAGAAACTCACAAAGTTTCTCATTGAACTCAAATCCAAAATGAGTAGCAGTAATATGAGCATTTCATCCAGCTCCTTCACTCCTCCTGCAGGTACATACAGCCACCAGGCAGCTGGAATCGCCCTCCACCCCCATGAATGGCGTAGTGCCAAGCAGCAGCGCAGCACCACGCCTCCTCCTGGACGCCGGAAGAACTACCCGTTCAGCGACGGAGGCTTCAGCGAGGATGACTGGGACAAACCACCCGGGTAGGACTGAACTTTTACTCATGATTCATGAATGTGGGCTTAACAATTTGAGATCTTTTCGTTGAATCCCAGCAGCCTTTGGCTTCTATTAATCCCTGAACCGCATGAAAATCTGATCATGCAGAATTAAAACAAGCTTGAAACAAACATTGAAACTTCAGTTCTATATTTATATACCTTACAGGAATGAATGGAGACCAGAGGGTGTGTGGAACACAATGGTTAGCTGTGACGTGTAGTAAATGGGCCACCACTGATTTAAATGTCCAAATGGACAGAAAACAGTGAATCAGTCATTTCATTATTATTTAAAAATAAGTTATATTTTTGTGAAAAACATTCTATTCACACAGCACTACATTATATTAACATATCAATTAGGTGTGGTTCCATTCTTATTGAACCTGACACGCTTCACCTGCTATTGATGTGACCACTCTAAATTGCGCTAATTAATCTTACTTACTGTTTCATTTCCAATATTAAGTGTTGGAGTACAGAGCTGAAGTAATGAAACTGTGTCACTGTCCAAAAAACAATCATTTAACACTAATAATTATTTCCCAATCAAATAACCTGACAGTTTTGCTTCTTATAAATCATCTTATCATTTAGTCTATACGTTTCAATATTAAAATGGCCATCATAACTTCAAAGTACCCAAGGTGATGTCTTTAGATTGCTTGTTTTGTCTAAATCAGTCCAAAATCTGAACTGAAGCTTCACATTTGAAAAGCTGAAATATGTAATTTGTCTGCATTTGTGAGTTAAATAATTTGTATATAATTATCTTACAGAAAATGTTTATTTTCGATCACTGTGATTGACTAATTGTATTCATATATTGTATATTTTAAGTCTCAGATATCTCAGTCTGTATATTTTGACGCTCTGGTTGTGCCAGTATCAGCACCGAGGGCTCGTGGTGGTGTGGAGGTTGAGTCATGAAGCCAGTGAGACTGATTATCTGTGCGTATAGTGATGAGTCAGGAGGTTAAGCCTTGTGAGGATAGCAACATTCGCCGGGGTTATGTAACACTAATGGGGGAGGAGAGCGCGAGCGGGAGAGTAAGAATGGTGAGAAAAAAATCAGCTGCACAGTGAAAGTGAATTAATCTTGTCAGTCAAGGACACTCGGTGTTAAAAGATTACTCGTGTAGGATTTAACCAGAACGAATGGCCTTGTACTGTAATGACTCTGCTCTGGATTCATATCAGCTTTGTTGATTATGTGACGCCTGTGCTAATGCACATAAAAGAGCACACATGCACTCAGTTCTCTGGAACACACTTGTTAACATGACAATGGCTGTTAGTTGGTCAAATTACTGTTTTAAGGTACAGAAAAATGTTAGAGAGAAAGCATAGTTAACGTAATACAAGAGACACTGCCACCCACTGAGATCATTTTCCAAAGCTGCATTTAATTTCGTTTGTGTGTGACAGATTTATTGGCCAACAACCAGACGGTATTCTGCTGGATCCAGATGACAGTTTCTGGTGTCAGGCGCTTGAAGATCTGGAGACCTGCGGCCAATCAGAACTGCTCAGAGAGATAGAGGTTGGTTAGCATGTTACCATTCGCATCCAACCCACTTTATACACAGGCTTACTTAAGCTACATTTATACTTCAGTCCTGTCAAAGGTTTTGATTCATAATTTACTGCTGGATTCCACTAGTTAGTAACACCTTGGCAACATAAGATAGATTTAACATACGTGACACAGCAACTGTGTTTTCATTCCCTAATTTACTTTGTGATGTAGTGTGTTAGTCAGCCATGCTCGGACCTATTTATCGAGAAGCAGGTTTGGCTATTAGCAGATATCAAGAATAGTTACTGATATCAATAAAATTGTTGTTATGAATTAATAATAACAGGGCGCCACCCTGAGATGAGGGGCCAATGACCAAACAGTGGATACATATACCTACAGTTAACACAGTAATGTTAGCATTATGATTCAAGTGTGTGTTTTTTGGTTTGTGCAGGCATCCATCATGACAGGAACAGCCATCAGTCTGGGTGTAGACGGCGTCAACAAGCCTCCAGCTGAACCCATGCTGAGTCACAGCAGGATGAGCCCATTGCGGAGAAATTCTCTCCTGCACCAGGGAAACCTGCTCCACCAGGCTGCACATCTCCACCAGGGCGCCCATCTGCACGAGGAGGCCCACCTGCATGAAGAGGCCCAACTCCACCAAGGTAATTCAGTAGCAAATGTGACAGAGCCAAGGGTGGTGGTCTCTCCAAGCTCATAATATTGGACTCAGAAAGATCCAATACAATGTCTTTCGAAGCAAAGAAAAATTAACTAAAAATGTTTATTCCACCCAGATGCCATCCTGCACCAGGAGGCCCATTTCAACCATGAGGCCCACCTGCACCAAGGAGCCCATATCCACCAAGATAACCAATCCTCTCTCCTGCACCACGAGCCCAAGGCCAAGGCCTCATTGAGAGTGTCAGAGAGGACGTGGGAGTCTCGTCGAATCAAAGAGGAGATGCAGGGGATTCTGTCCCCAACGCCTTTGGAGCTGCACAAAGTGAGTTAAAACGTCTGTCTTTCGACTCCGTCATGATGTAGCTTCTATTCTGGCTTAGGACTTGGATAAAATGTTGACAGGATTAGATGAAGTGAGGTCAAGAATAAATACAAAGTATATCTAAAAAGACTTACATTTCTGTTTTTAAGTATTGAAATGAAGTTCAGCTTGCTATTCGACAGTTCACTCACCTTCAGCTCTCTCTAGAGAGTTTAGCTTCTCTCCCTCCACCACGTCACCCACTTTCTTTTTTCTTTTTATGTATTGTCTGTCTGTTAATTGAGGGAATAAGTTGTGTTGGATGTGTCCAGTTAAAGAGAAAACATTTTTGGCTTGTAATGGTAGGAAAAGCAGAGCAATAACTTACAATAATGACAATAGCAGGGCTATGAAACTGAAGCAGCTACATGGAATTCAGCCAACATTCATTTGTTTTGATGTGCACATGTGCTTTTTCCGCTGTCACATGTCAAAATGTCTCATGTGGAAAAGGCTTGACAGCACAGATTCCGAAAAAGATGGAATGCTGTGTAAACTGTAAAAATAAAAACAGGATGGTCATTTACAAGCAACAGTTTTACGAAGTTACATGAGTCCATGTAATAATCTCCTTTATCCAATCATGTGTTCACAAAGTATTGAACCTCGCTCCATCCTCGCTTTGAACCACTGAGCCTTTCAATCATGACACTATCACCTGTTACCAATCAACCTGTTTACCTGTGGAATGATCCAAACAGGTGTTTTTGGAGCGTTCCACATCTTTCCCAGTCTTTTGTTGCTCCTGTCCCAACTTTTTTGTTGTTGTTTTTTGCATCAGATTTAGAATAAGCAGATATTTACAAAAATCAATGAAGCTGATGAGGTCAAACATTAAATATATTGTTTTTGTGCTGTTTTCAATTGAGCACATGTCAGAAAGGATTAGCAGGTCATCACATTCTGTTGTGTTTTACACAGCATTCTAACGTTTTGGAATCTGTTTTGTATTTTGGATTAACAACTTTGAGTTGGTTCAAGTTTTAAAAGCTGTAAAAGTTACTTTTTTATGAGTCAGAGAGAGACATTAAGTTTTTACAGTGCAGGATATTATGTAATACAGTATAGAATGTACAGTATAACAGCCCACTTCCCTTGGGCAGTTAATATGCTGGCAGTTACATGTCTTCACCCTCCTGTGGATTTACAATGACTTCACAGAGGGCTCAGACTTGTACAGCTCAGGGCCAGGATGAGATTTGTTATCCACGGCGAGAGAGAAAATACATTAAACTCTGATGGGCTCATTGGTTGTCAGCCAAAATTTTATAGCCTCTTAATGGTGTCTTATTAAAAGATCATACAATATTCATATATAATACTGCCTGTTCAGTTTTTTTTTTTTAATCCACAGTTCTTAGCAAAACATCTGGCCTGAATTACCAATTGTAAAAACCCCCATCCCGCATCTATCCTGCATTTCATCATGCTTCAGTTAAGCATGCAGCATGGGTGGATACTGTACATTATGTCCTATACAGTAGAACCACATAACACAAAGCTTGAATGCTCCTAAATGCTGTCAGATGAAAAGAGAATACAAAAAACCCACAATTCATCTAGGGTATGCAGACAAAATTCACATTTTTCTGTCTGTTCTAACAAAAAGTAACAACTAAAATCACACAAAGTGCTCCCTTGTCTCAAAACGTAGCTGAATGTGGGGCCTTGACACACCAAGCCAACATTCATCGCCTGTATCTTTTGTGGCACATCAGCATCCATTTTAGCCAGTTCAGCAAGTTTAAATCTGGTGTTCGTGAGAAAGAGCTGTCTGCGTTTTCTTCTTCCACAAGTGAAACCAAAGACTTCAGTGCCAAAGCAAAAATTTATACTGACAGTTGCAGCTTTTTATCAGACATTCTCAATGCCTACTCGCAGGAATTGATGGGACTGTTTGATCAGGTTCACTGTGACAGAAGAATGGCTGGCTCTTTTGCTTTGTCTGTATTTCAGATTAAGAGCACAGACAACTGACCAATCATTTCCTTTTAAACTGGTGATCAGTTGTTGTCTTCGAAGTGCAAATTTTAACAGAAAACACTAGATGTGTCAGGGCCTTTAAACAACCTGTGCCAACCATTTTTTTAACAGATTCAAGTGGTACTCCTGTGTCATCGACAGGCACTGCTTTCTGGTCATGTTTAAACTTGGATTAAACTAAAGTTATTTCACCAAACCAACCTCTCATTCGTGCGTCGTCTTCTGTAGGTAACAGTGATAAAGGACCCAGAGATCGACGACTTTGGCTTCAGCGTGTCAGACGGCTTCTTGGAGAAAGGAGTTTACGTCAACATGATCAGACCCGACGGGCCAGCTGACCGAGCCGGGCTCAAACCCTACGACAGGATCCTGCAGGTGATAAGGGAATCCATTTATCATTTGAGGGTGTTAACACAGCAACAGTGTAGAACTTGAAATCCTTTTATAAATAGTCCCAAACAACAGTGGCCTGTTCTTCACAGGTAAAGTTGATCACCTAACCTCTATCCAACGGTTTCATTCACTAAAGACCAGACTGATGACTCCAAAACAAGCAAAACGTGAACGTGCAGTAAAGACCGGGCAGGGCATCACCATGAGTCTAGTGATATCTTTGGGTCTGACACTGCAGGCATTTGCTCACCACAAGGGATTTAGCACCAAATAATAAATGAGTTTATTTACGACTCTAAATTTTGCCTCCCTGAAATTGGACTGCGTCACATAAAAAGGCCTGCAATCACTACATGGTTCATCTAATGTGGATGTGAACACCAGGGAAGACTAATTTCCCAGAGGAACAAACTTATGTTTAAACTTAGACTAGTCTAAAAGTAACACTTCAGGACATCAGAGAGGCAGCAGGGGAAAACGGCTTGTAGAGACATAATATTGTCACTTCTAACTCTAATTATGACTACCAAGAGAACAGATTTTCCTGGTAAAAAAAGAAAATATTACCAGATAACAAGCCCTGCTGCGCATTATGAATGTATGCCACTGTGTGTGTCTCTCTGTCCAGGTGAACCACGTGAGGACGAGGGACTTTGACTGCTGCCTGGCGGTGCCTCTGATCACAGAGGCCGGAGACAGACTGGAGTTGGTCATCAGCCGCAACCCACTGGCAAACGATGACACAGAGGACAATAACAACACTTTGGACCATCCACTAGACCTGTAACACACACACACAAAAAGACAGATGAATCTCTAGACATACACACATGCATTCACTCTGTCACACTCAGGCAGGACACACACATAAACTGGTGATGAAGTGTAAAGTTATATCTACTGGAACTGGCCCAAACACACACTCCACCGGCTTGCAATAATTCTACTTAAATACAGAGACTCCTACACACACATTTGCATGCTCACAGTCATCCCCTTCTATTCACACTGGGTTGAACCGCTGTCAAACAGTATATTTCTCTATGGAAGTACAGCCACAGTGCAGAAAAAAAAACACCAGAGACACTTCCCTGAGGGCTGGCTTGGAGTCCTCAGTGTTGTTCCATCATAAACAACCACTTAGTTGGCAGATTCTGACTCTCTAAATCTTGTTTTTAATGTGAAACAAATGAATAAAAACCTGTAATTTGGGTGAGGTAATTTCAACTGTTTTTAATGCCAGGCCACAGGTTCATAGAAATCTCTAGTGCCGATGGTACCAGAGGGATCTGCCTTATTACACAACATTGTGATTTTAGGAAATTTCAAGCAAAACTGTATTGATAAAAGAGAGAAACTGCCACGCTCAGTTTACAAATTTCACTTGTTTTAAAAAGGCTAATCGGACTCAAAAGCAGATTGAACCAACGATTTATAAAGAAATAGTGTGACTGTGGTCTACGTAGATGTGGCCATTGTAGAAGTCCATACTGCTGCTCTGAGTCTGCTCAAATATTGCTGCTCCACTGCAATTCCTTAGAGTATTTTCTGAAGGGGTCAAGTTTAGCTGTTTTTCCAGCTGTTGCATGAAGGTGGACTTCTATTTTGGATACGTCTGCACATCATCAGATCAGATCAGTGACATTTTGAAAAAAAATTAAACTTGTGCCATTATTACAAGGTCGAGACAATGACGTCATCACAACTGCCAAACTGTTTTTGTGCAAACCAGTCATCAAAGCGACGAGAAAGAACTGAAGGAATTGGGAACTCTCCTCACGAAACATGGAGTTTATTAACAAAGGCAGCTTTTGCTGCAATACAATTGGGGAGTTGTGTTCATAGAGATGTCCTGGAGGAAACTGTGTTGCCAACAGAAGAACATTGTCCTGCAACATTTAGAAAGATTACTGATTGTTCTTTTTTTTTATGTGGGTTTTTACTTTTGGTCTGCTGGGACGGTTGCCCATCTACATAGCCGAATCTGTCACTACAGTTGTCTGAGAGCACTGGGTTCATTTCAGCCAATTGTTGGCTTACAAAGTCAAAGAGCAGTAGCTACCACGTTTGCATATTAAACATCAGAGCTCATGATTAGTGTTGAGATTCAGCATAATTAGAAATAACATTTATGCCATTAAAGATTTATGAAAAATCCAGTAATACTTTAATTTTGAGACATTAGTGTCATTGCAATACCAACAACAAAGGTCTTTAGCTGCATCAAAACTCTGCCACTGAGGCTGGTTTGGAGGACAATTGCTTCATATGACACAAAACAGGAATAAAACAATGTTGTCCAACAACAAACAGAGCTTAAGTTTGCAAGTTTCCAGTGAAAACAGATGGTAGAAGAAATGAGGCTGATAGGGACAGATATGTCCAACATGGCTTATCTTTACAGTAAACAGACAAGCATGTTATATATGCTCCATTTATAATTTTCCCTGGTGTATTTCCTCCTGCAAGATGTGACTAGATGCTACTAATCGTCAGCAGTCTTATTAATAACAAGCTATGACAACTATTTAGACAACTGAACTTCAAATGATGTCTACAGTAATATCTACCCTGCACACTAAAATGTTACTGCTGTTTGTCTTTGTAGGAAAGACTGGCCCATTTGTGGCACAAATCTTGAGCAAAGATAAGGGCATCATCCGCAAACATGGAGATAAAGTTTGTCAGGATGCTGATCAGAAGTATCAAGCTGTTCTGACTCAGAACAAGTCTCTCACACGCTTCTCACACACAGCATGCACAGACGACATAAGGACGTGGAACAAAGCCGTTTGTGTGTGTGTGTGCATCGTTATGTGTTTGTTCACACGTTTCTGTGTGTTTAGCTGTGTTGCGTTCCCTCTGTGTTTAGGATGTGCATGTACATGTGCGTCAGTACATTTCTATATTTGTGGGTGTGTCTGATAGGGTGCATATACTGTATATGCTGTAGCCCGCTCAATTTTGCAAACTGAAACTGTGTAAGCCTTCTGGCTGTCAGTTTGGCGTAATTACTACAATGCCCATGGCTGCTATTGCTTTGCAGTTGAAGCAAGTCAAAGGTGTGAATGAGAGCTGCAGTGAATTAAAAAAACTTTATCAGTGCAGTTGAGAACAAAACAGAACTTTAATCTGTGAATGGATGTTTTGCACCGAAATGCACCAATGCAACTTTCTTTAATCAAAAGGACCAGATATTTTCTAATGCAGCTGTTAATCTTTTGCACTTATGATTTATCCAGTACAATTTCACGCCTATCCAAGCTGTAGCAGTGCACCCTAAAAAGCTTCACTCACTTTGCAACTCTGGCATGTGGATATTGTAGTAATACAGACTTGAATGTGAACCTATCATTTAATGACTTTTCATAACCCTCCCACCTCCTATTTTTGGTCTGTTTGGTAACAGCGGATTCTTTCCACTTCCTTCACCTCCTGTTTTCACGATTTTCTCTTATTTCTGCCAAAAGTCTTTGCCCCAATTATCTGTGGATTAGCAGAAATGAGACTGGCTGTCGCTCCCCTCCTACTACACAAGTGTATGTGTGTGAAAGAGAGAGAGTGTATAAAGGTTGGAAGATAACTTTTTTTAACACATGTTCCTGTGTGCACGGATGTCATATGTAAGCACATTAGCGTAAACTAATACGTGAGGGTACAAAAATGTGAGAGAGGGAGACAATACAGACAACATAGAGACACACAGGAATAATGCGTGAGAACATGCATGTTAAAGAGAGGACAGAAAACAGACTTTGTCCTCTGAAGGATTGCAAAACATTTCGACAGGAACAATCACAACCTCTGTTCTCTCTCTCTCTCTTTCACTCTGTACGTCTCTCACTCTTTCCTCACGCTGTTACATAATACAGTTAGAATCCAGCTGCCCCCTTTAAAAACACCCATGTGTGTCTTGGTCTGTGTGTGTGTATGAACTTGTTCAGACTGTCAGCCCAAATCTGGCACATTCACATTTTTGCAAATTCTGGCTGTATCCGGATTGATATTATAGTCTTCTGGACAAGAAAAACAACAACACATTTGGAGGTGGACGATTCCAATCAGATTTCTACAGATGTGACTAAGTCCAGACACTCTGTAATCTAATTTCGGGTGTCCAAAGGCTCTTTTGCGTCACTCACGACACAACACACAACGGTGATGTCAAATCCAGAGTGATGGAAGTGCATCAGAGGTGCTAGAGCGGTACGGCACAGTGGAGGAGTTCTGCACGAAGGTTGACAGAGCGACTGCTTGGAGGGCTAGATGATGGATCTCCATTTCTCATGCTGAAAAGGCGCATCACTGACGCCTATGTCATTACTCGAGCAACCCATGCAGAAAGGTTGGCGATGGCTGGACACGCAAATCCGATCTGATCACTTGCATCCAATCTGATTTGAGAAACAAATGTGATTTGCTTGCAGTCTGAACAAACCCTAAATGACTGTATTAGTATGCAAGCTTCTGCATACACTGATGTTTCTGTGTGTACTATACAAGTGTGTTTACATGTATGAATCTATGGATGTCAGCTTTTTTTTTCCTTTTTAGCATAAGTGAGTGTGTGTGTCACAGAGAGAGAGAGAGTTAGGTGGTGTACATTTCATTGTACAGTTGTGATATTTTTCAGGGCTGTGGGCCGATAACTCTTCCCTATGAAACCCTGATGAGACTGAAAAGAGTATAAACTCAGTTTTTGTGAGCGAGCGGGAGGAAGACAACTTTTTCATAAATAACAAAAACGGGACGATTCCTTCTCTCCAAGCACTTACAACAAAAAAAACAAAACAAGCACACTGTTGAATACCATGCACTGTAAGTATTTTCATGTACGGCGGAATAAACTTGTCTAAGTGTTTTTTTACGCAATGTCAAGTGGCCAAAAAAAAAAGTTTTGTAAAGCAACAACAAAAAAGAAAAAAAAAAAGCCAAAATGCTGAGAAAAGCCTTCCAAATCGTTCTGTTGGTTTTTATGTATGTATGTATGTATGTATGTATGTACGTATGTATGTGTGGTCATCCATACTCCCTATGCATTTCTGGGTCAAAGGTCAGTTTAAAGCCCAATCCGTAACCGTAACAAAATCCCACGGATGAGTCTGCAAGAAAATATAAGAATTCCTACTAGTTGTATAATGTAATAAATGTAACAAATTACACATTTACAGATAATGTTTGAAAATGTAAGAACTGACTGGTATTTCAAATATTCCAAATGATTCAATTACTAATGTATTTCACATTGGGAGGACAATGTTGCAATGTTAGTCTGAAGACTTTATCACAGTATACTGTGTTTTATAACACTGGCCTGTTTTCATTAATGATGCCATTACAAGTTATTGCAAAAACCTTACATTTATTACATCATCAGCTCAAGGAAGGCACATTCGCATGCCTGCCGTTTCTGCGTGTACCCGTCAAACACATACTCACACAAAATGTATTTTTAAGTTTCATCTTAAACTAAAGCTTAAAAAAAAAAATCTGGTTTCTGACCAAGAGGAAAGCTCAAATCCTTTGACCTGCAGTGAAAAACCAGGCTAGGAAAGTGGAAAGCGTTACAGTCCATATTTCCTGTTTTCTCTTAGATAGATAGATAGATAGATACTTTATTCATCTCCAAAGAGAAATCTGAGAGAGTTTAATTAATGAGAGCTTTGACAGCAAGTCATTGCTGTGTGTTTCTATAATAAGTCCCTGTTGGGGATTGGACACATGTTGGGGGATTGCATAAGTTGCTATTGTGCATTGCAAACTAGTCACTTGTTATTTTAATTTGGAGACACGAAAAAAAGATCTCACGCCTTTCTGTCAAATCAATTACCATGAGGGGTAAGGGGAGGCTTTCATTCCATTATTTTCTTAGCTAAAACTGTAAAAGCTGATTGTATAACATGACTGTACACAAAAGTAGCCTATAAAATTCAGTCATGGCATCTGTATTTGGCTGGGCCTGATGATTTGATTAGATTTTTAATGTTTTCTAACCACAGTATCTGTTCAACTGTTGGCCTGCTCCCCAGAAAACTATAGGTACCAATTGATAATGGTTAGCTAAATATTAGCCTATTGCTTCCATAACGGTTAACTAGTTAACAATAGCACCTAGTCATCTAACCAACGATATACTGATGAACACCTGAACTGTAAGTACAGTTCGTAGACAAGCATAATATCTGGTCAGCTAACAATTACATTTCTGTCCAAAAAAACTGAAAATCCAAAACTGAGGTTACCAAGCCAGAGTATTAAGATGACCACTAGCTTACTACCAGAAAACTGCTGTTAACAAGCCAATAATTATATCTGATCATTTAGCTAACTGTCAGCCCACTGCTCAGAAAACTAGTTATCTAACCATCCATAGTATTGCATCACTTAACTGATTCTGCCCAGAAAACTTGGTAATCACACCAGGTTAGCTAACCATTAGCTAACTGGCAAGATAACTACAGTTAACAGTGAGATTTTAGCAGACACATAAATTCATCTTATGATAAGATAATCTTTTGCTTACTCCTGAGATAACTACAGTTAACTAGCCAATGTAAAAGTTTAAGATTGTGTTTTGTAATTTCCAAACAATGAAATTTCAGTGGCTCTTATAACCTGTTGGTCATGAGAGTGCAATCTTTACAAATCACATGAGCACTTTTTCCATAAAAGTTATTGGATTCATGCAGGCCTGTGACATTTCTATTACTTTTCTGACTTTATTTAAGCATTAAATAGTTTCAAAAGATGTGGTGACAAGTGGCATTAAATCTTATTGCGATTCCGGATTGGGCTGTTAATAATGTATGCGTTGATATTGTGTATTTTTCTTTTCAAATTGTGTAAAGTTCTATTCTATGTAATATAGTATTTTTATATGACAATATTACTCTTCCGGAACATGGGAGAACATACAAAACAAAACTTATGAAAAAGGGAAAATAAAATGTATAACTTTGTTGTTGTTGTCATTTTGTTTTTCTTCATTTTCTATGAAACAAAGAGTGTACTGCTATACTTCTCTTTTCAAGAAGAACATGAGAAAAGATCAAAAGAAAGAAAAATAAAATGTCTAATTTTATGTTGGGTTCCTGGTCTGTCATGATTTTGGTGCATCTTCGTGAACTTTATTGGAACCTTCATTTCGATACTTCAGTGCCAATACTACAAATTCATGAGACAGCAGGACAGACGATTCATATCTTTTCTTATTTACAAACTATTCACAAGATTGTCATCCACAATTCAGGACCTTGTGCAAGAACTTTTTAGAAGAGTTTCACAACTGGAGAAACACCTGGTTTTAATAATGGTTCCTTTCCCATTCTACCAGACAAAGGCCTGTACACATTTATGTGTTATGTACTCAAAGTGTGTATGTTTGTGTCTGTTTGTGTTTGAATGCAAGTACTTGAGCCTCTTTGTATGTACTTTCCTGTGTGTCCACGTGATTTTTCCACTCACTCTGCTAAAGAACGTGGTACTGTGCGTGTATACTGTACTGTACATTCTGCATCTGCTGATTTAATTATCCCCAAGAGTCAACTCTTACATAACAGGTCCAACACGCATGCACACACACACAGTGAATACAAAACGCATGCACACACACACACACACACACACACACACACACACACACACACACACACACACACACACACACACACACACACACACACACACACACACACACACACAGAGGCAAAGCAGTAACACATGGAAAAGTAGTTAAATACCCATAGCACACAATATGCAAATTTACACACACACACACACAAACACCCACACACACAAGTATGCATGTACTCTCCTAGCAGTTACAGGCCTGGAATAACGTCATTCTTCAGGGCAAGGCCACTTTGGCCTGTGACAAATACAAATTTATTGGGGCATTGCAACCAAAAAGTCAGGCACTAAGGCCAAAACCAGTGCTAATCACACATTACAAAGACAAAACAGCATGTAATCAACAATTAGGAGTCAGTCTATTGAAAGACAGTGCTGAGTTTATCAAATGCAATTTGAAGGTTTGACTTTTCCAGAAAATGCTACAAAAGCTTTCAAGTCTCATAAGGAGTCATTCCATCAACCAGTAACGGCATACTCTCTAGACCAGCAAGGGTGAACAGTAAAGCTGGGGACAGACCTGAGGACCAGCTGAAACCTAAACCTGAGAGTCTGGACACACCACACCTAATGGTTGATTTCCATTGTCACATGCAGATCTTTTCTGTGTTGGCTGCCAGAAAGGAGCACATACTAAATGACTGAGTAAATACTAGGGCTGCAACGATTAGTCGACGTAATCGATTACGTCGACAATAAAAATTTGTTGATCATGTATGATGAAAACACACAGTCTGCTTTGTGCTCATCAGTAACTGCAGTGCACTACAGGAAGTGCTGGGGGCAGTATCGCTCGCCGTTTACATCGCACAAGGAAACAGAGAAGAAGAATGAATGAATTATGGCGGAACAAACAGATGGAGAGGCTCGAAAACTCCGACCTAAACTTTACAAAGTTTGAACATTTCACGGAAAATAATCCAGCGAAACACTTGAAATGTAAATTCTGTGAAGCTCAACTATCATTTCATAGCAGCACGACAGCGATGCACGGACACCTTAAACGCTGACACCCCGGAGCCACGGTGATGCCGATTAGATGCTTTTTATTTAAATTACATTATCACGACCTGGCTTGTAGGCCATGACAAAAAATGGTGAGACAGGTTTGTAGTAGAGGTTAGCAAATTTATTTAAATCATAAAGCAACTAGACAAAGCTAACTGGTTAATTAACCGTCCACCTATGATGCACGTACATAATAGGTTTGTGTCGTACGTCTATCAGCCGGAAAATCATGGAAGAAGCTTGCTGAGGGAACGCCAGTTCACTTACGTTAATGCGTATTTTACGGCAGAAATCAATGAATCACAGGCGAAGCTGCTTTGACATACTTTATTTCAGCCCCTGTCGATACTAGCGTTTATACTGAATTGTAAACATCTTTCACTTATCAACTGTGTGATTTGGAGCATATTAATTCCATATTAAAGCTGTAAAAAAATCAGTGATAATTTGTTTCAGGTATTTTAACAACCAACTGTCAACATTGATGTTTTTTGTTTTGTTTTGTTTTAGTTTTTTTACTTTTATGGACTTAATTGCTTTAAGTAAAAGCAACTCCTTAGTTGGTTTAAACATTATTGTGTCTTCAACCTGCAAGGCTGGTTAACTGCAGCTTTTTGAGTTAGTTGTTTACAAAGATTTTTTGTTTACTATCACTTGCACTTTAAATTTTATTATTTAATTAATAAATTTTTTGTTGTGGTCACAGTGATATTATATGTTCAAAAATATATCAGCTGTTACAGATACATGTTTCATGTGTCATTATTTTAATATATATATGTTTAAAAACATATATTGTTAGAGTATAACAGGGTAACTTTCACAGGTGTGAAGGCTTATTAAGCAAGTTAGGTTAAACAAAGCCCAAAATAGGTGTTAGTAAACAAAGAAGATAATTGTGACTAATCGAAAAAATAATCACTAGATTAGTCGACAACAAAAATAATCATTAGTTGCAGCCCTAGTAAATACAGAGACAACACACCGGGTGACGGGTTAAGAATGTACCAGTGAGCAACAGGCCATCATAAATTAATGAGTATTTCTGTACCAAAACTGAAAGAAGACATCAATCGAAGAGTTTATGAAAACATTTTGGTTGTTCTGAGATGTGATGCTGATAAGTCAGCACTCCCAGATCATTTTCATAATCAGTTGAACGATCATTTATCATCATGTAGCAACACTTTAAAGTCGGGATGAAATGAAAAATTCCTTATATTTCGTAATTTCATTATATTAGTAAGTATATCCCAAAGAAATACAAAAAAATACATCTCGTCGTATTCCTATATCAAAATCCAGTTTTCTTCCTGTAAAACAAAATATGACACGTGATCACCTAAGCTTGAACCAACCAGTGTCAACCAATAACATCATAATATTCACCAATCAATCAATCTTCAACTTTTACCAGCAGAGACAGAGGAATCATTGGTAAGCTAGCAAGCAACAGCACGATACATCGATGTGTGTTCAGGTGTTTGCCACCTCATTTTAGAGAACACTTTTATGCTACACCTGCCTTCAATGTCAATCCAGCACACTAGAACAGCATCACACCACCAAGCCCTTACAGCAAGTCCAACCCAGCAATTAACTCCTACATTTTTCTTGACAGATGTTGCAGTCTGTGTGTGCACCTGATTAAAAATATAGTTTCTGTAGGCCCTCACAAGAACAAGCTAGAAGAGAGTCAAAGTTCAGACAAACACAAATGACCAACTATTAAATAAATATATCTGTGGACACCGCGGCGGATGTAAATTCAGATTCAGATTCAAACACCTTCATTGATCCCCGCAGGAAAATAGCTTTGCTGCAGTACAAAGTGCTCATCAGTTATGGAGTAATACTCAACATTAGGCTACAGAAGTGTATTAACTGTCACTTTAAGAGCAAAATAAAATATGTCCAAAGCAGACAACACAGAGATGTGCAAACAAGATAAACTCCACAGCAGCTGCAGCCACAAACTCACATACACAAGGAAAGATCTGTACATCAGCTTGTACAGACCGCACAGCACGCACACATAATGTTAACTACTTAGCAAGGCAACGCACCGGCTGTTCACGGCCTTCTCGGTAGCTGTTACTACTCACCTGTCTGCGTCAGTCGGGGAGCCTTGTGCACCGAAGGTCCTCAACAATCTGCTCTTGGTTCAGCTTCTCTGCTTCACTACTCTCAGTCCAGAATAAAACCAGTCCACGTAGCCTGTCCGTCCCAAGAGGTCTGGTCCACCACTGCCCCACTGCGCTCCTCTAGGTCAAACATTTTGAGCTAAAAGAGGCTGTGCAGTCCCAACTATGAATTAAATAGTCCAAAACAGCAGAAAGGCCTCACACACCCTACTGAAGGAAGCTGTAGGGCGTAACCAAAGCAGAAGTCACCACTGCAGGAGCCACCGTCAGCATTTTAGCATTTAGCCAAACTTAAATTTGGCCGGGCTGCTAACGTTAGCTAGCTTAGCTACTTCAACTAACCGACTTGTTGCTCTTACGTAGAGTCGCTGGATGCTTTTTTTTTCCAGATAGTTTGGGCAATTTCTCCTTGAACTACGCATCTTCCTTCCTCCTCTTTCGCTTCTCAAATCGACTTTGAAAACGCTTCATATCAGAAATATCTGTCCGTCTGACGGTAAATCAACTTGCTGCGTCACGCATACGCATCGTGCAAGGGTCGAAGGTCAAGGTGGAATGGTCCATTAAATGTAAAATGTGGGTGATAATACATATTTTCAAATATATATTTAATTTAAAACAGCCCCACATTAACATATAGACAGATAAATTGTTATTAACTACAAATTATCATTTAAAGTTATGAGAAAGGAAAAATGTTTCATATATTAAATATAGGAAACAAATTCACGAGGCCTTTCAGCAAATGAGGTTCTGGTCAACTGGCGGCCACATAAGATCCTAGAACCATTAACTATCCCCTTCCTATATTGTGCTAATTTTACATTATTATTATTATTATTATTATTATTGACGTTTTCTGAATCTGCGTTGTATATAATAACTTTTAACTGCCAGATCCTGCTGGTTGGCTGGTACGTGTACAGTCGGGGGTGGACCTCCTGAGGGACACAGCGCAAACCTCTCATGCATTATGCCCAGGTGAAGTGCACTACTGGCATGTTTTGTTTTGTTTTTTGCAAAAATAAAAAAAAAATGAAAATGTGTGCAAAAGGGCCACCTGTCTTTACACAGCCTTCCACAGGAAAACAGTAGTTAGCAGTAAGTTGGCTGCAGCATCGAGGGAATTGGTTGTGCCAAATGGGAGTAAACGGGAAAAATCTGCAAAAACAAATGGAAAAAAAGTGCATATACAGTGTCCCTATGGCCTGTACCAAGTAACCACAACATCCTGGGATCAAAACTGGTCACATTTGATTTTCACATCACTGCTCACTTGCTTTGCCCTTCCATTTCCTGTCTATTTCTATTTTTAACTGGAGAACAAAGGGCGAGAGTACCATGAAACACTCATTCTAAAAACATGCAGAATTTGTTTTTGCTGTTTTCTCTGTGTGAATGCCAAAAAACTGTCATGAAGATGAAATGGAAAAAGAAATTCTCAGCAGCAAAGTCTATTCTTGGAGCTGGCAGGCAGAGAATGGAAATGTCAGCGCTACGTTTCTTCCTCTGGAGTGCCAGTTATTTAAAGCTCAGACTGTGGCGACACAACAGCAAAATTAACATTATTAACAAGAGTTCAAGCCACAAGCCACCCCTGTGCTGCAGCTGAACAGAGGGGCTTTCGCCGGGTCACATGGGAGCAATAATCATGACTGTGGTGGCATTTGTCCTTCACATTTTCTGGGCAAATGTATAAATGAAATCAAAACAAGGAACAAAGACTCATGACTGGATTTGTGCTGAGCCTGAAAGAACTTTCTGTCTGTACTGATTACTTACCTTGAGGCATAAACAGGACATAAATTAGTATTTTGTGTAGCATTCATATAAACACTTTCATGGGAGTCGGTTGATTTGATTTGAAAAGTAAAAAAAAAAAAAAAAAGGCTCATGTAACCGCAGCTATTGAGGGAAAATTACAGTCTGGGAAAATTAGCTGTGTTCAGTACCCAGCTTCTATTAATCACCCGCATGTCTGAGCCTTTATGTCCTTGTTGTGAAACAGATGTTTGGGTCAAAATATTCCATAAACTGAAGCTGGGGGTGCTGACTGCCATCAGAGTGGGGGGGGGGTGTTTGTACTGTTCTGCTCCTGTTTTCAGTAGTTAGGAGCTTAGGTAAGTGATTTCTGTTTTGGTTTATTTCTGTTTGGTTAGGTAATCATAGGTTGGATTGATTTAACTCACTTTCTGTGGGTTGTAGTGCCACCATGAAGCTAACACAAGCTCTTTGGAAAAATACAACCTTTAAGAGGTGAAAAAAAAGTTGCTCACCCCCAGAAATTCCCAGGACTGTAAAGGTTCAGCACCAGATTGTTTACTAAAAACAAAACACAGATACTGTATCAAGAAAACAGCCTCAACCTGAAAAAGTTACCTTCCTGGCAGCCTGCCTTATGTCCCCAAAGGCTACCAGTAAGGAACCAATCACCTACCAGGAACCACCTGGACATCATTCAACCCAACCAATCACAGCAGCTCACCTGCACCTCAACGGGTCCACAGGAAGAAAGTCCACAACACACACCATAGCACACACACGCCTGTCAATACAAACTGGAGTTGTACTGATCAGATCTATAACTTTTATTTCCAATAGGTTCATGATCAAGAAAACAATAAAAGTGGGCTTCACTAACAGTGACCAACTGCGGTTTACTGTAGGGAAAGCACACACATGGTGGTTGTGCCAGGACAAAAAATATCACAGCTCACACTGTTTGCTCTAAAGAGGGAGATGTTAGACTGGAGAAGATTAACTCATTGTCTCCAGTACAGTTATAAAACGGGATTACTGTCTGAATAATATGTCTGTTTAAAAGGCAGCATAACTTTCTGACTCATCATTCTGCTCTACGCGGAAAGTGTCCTGAGACAAGTTCGGTTGTGATTTGGCGCTATATAAATAAAACTAAACTGAATTGAATTGATGTGGTGCAGTATGGCGGTGGTGTTGTACTACAACTAGATGCATTAAAAGTGTTTCTAACATTTTATGTTGGCTACATATATAAAATCCAGCGCAGCACAGACTGCTTTATTTGCAGGTCAAAAGACACGTAGATCTGCACTGCTCACAATATTGTTCTTCTACTGTTAACTTGTGTTTGCACAAGATAAAAAAGATCTTTTCAGACTCTGAGGGCTCCATGGAAACATGTATGTCAATATGTAATGAGGAGCAACGTGTAGTTCTACTGAAACAATTGCTCTGTCACATCTAAAACACTTTGTTTTTAACCAAATTTAGGCTGGTTTCAGACATCTTTGACCTGTAACTCACCTAATCAGTGCCTACCGGGAACAGATGCAAACTCGGTTTTATTCTAAACTCTGAAATGTCCAACAGGATTTTCATTTTGATACTGCAAATCAACAGCAAAATGATCATGTGTCTTAATTACAGGCAGGTTACATTTGCCCTGTTCTCATACTTGTCTCAAAGCAGTTTTCAACACATTTTCACTTAAGGGAAACTGGCTGCAGTGACTGTGCTGGAATGCAGCCTGCTGCGTTGGCTTGAATACCTTAAATCTTGTATTACAGGCTTTGTAGGATTAGAGTTTATAATGTTGTCAAGGGGATTTAGGTACATAAGTCCCCTGAGTTGGTAAATTGAACTTGAGCAGAATGATCAGACAGAGGGGAGTCAGGGGAGGCAACATTAGTATTGTGATGAACTCATCTGATCTGCATCCCTGTGGGAAGAAAAGATGATTGGGTGATAAAAATTTGGGCTATAAAACTGAGAGTAGATGCTTGAATGTTTGTGTGTGTGTGTGTGTGTGTGTACATCACCTGAAAATGTTCAATGATCAGTCAGGACACAGAAACTCACGCCTCATTTTTCTGAAGACAAATTTTTTATTAAGAAATAAAAAAAGTTTTACACCTTTGTAAAACCTGTTCAAACACATATATTTTTTTTTTTTTTCTAGCTTACAGGTTGGCCATAGAAATAAAAAATAAAAGCTTTCAAATTCTTTTAAAAATGTTTTTTTTTTTCTTCGCCAAGAATTAAAAAAAAACATTTTCCCACGTACATTCTCGAAAAGGAAGGGCTGGTATACAGTATAATGCAGGAGAGACAGAGGCATTGTCATTGGAGACCATGATCAGAATGAGTCTGATGACAGAGAGGATGGGGAGGATGAGCAGGACTCCATTTCCCAGAGGGCTTTGCGCACAGATTGCCATCATTTAAGCAAGTGACAGGGGGAAAGATGATTTTACAGCCTCTCGTTTCATTATTAGAATCTTTTCCTCACAAGTCAAAACTTAAAGCTAAAAATGGCAAACATTTCGATTAGCTGATGACGTCTTTTTCAAACTTGAAGCCGAAGAAGGAGGACGATCTTTGCATTAAGGTCACTGCCAGGAAATGGAGCCCTGTTTATCTTCCTTCGCAGCCACACAAAGAGTCACAGGTTGACTGATAAAACAGATTTGTGTCACCTCTACATAGCCTGAAGATCACATCTGTATGGTCTAATGTTGCATCTTCATCACAGAAACAGACGATCAGATTCTGCATCCTGCAGATATGGTGCTGTTTTTTATAACAAACGGGACGTAGGCGACATGGAATTTACAATCCGGCTATCTGTTTCTGTGTAGATGTAGTTTGGTTTCTCAGTTTCTTTGATAAAGCACTAAGGTTGCAGGGTTTGGCGGACTGGAGTTGAACTGTGATAAGCAGAATGTAGAAAATGCATACAAGGTTTTAAAGGAAAGCCCACATTTGATATGGTTTAATCTGGTTTTTATTGGATTTACTGCCTTTGTTGCTGAGGGGCAGCCTTCCCAACAGCAGCTGAAATTACTCCAGGGTATTTGTTCCATCACAAGCAAATTAGGCTTAGAGGCGTTGTAAGGTACTGGTTCCATTTAGCAGATATGATGTTTTGCAAATTTAATGTGATGAACTTTGGTGGTGGCTTGTGTTTTGAAGGCTGCCTGATTTTTAGCAACGAAGCAGTGCTGAGATAAATGTAGGCAGGTAGAAAAAGACGGTGGGCTTAGTGGCAGTGTTACTGTGTTTCATACCCGTCAAAAAACTCACTCGGTCTGTCACAAAAATAAAAAATTGTATTTCGCAAAGAAATTCCATTTGATGTGATGAAGTTCAGTAATCGTTTTATTCTCAGTGCATTTCAAACCACAAGATCTTTGATGGAATAGTGGTTTCGTTTGGTTTCGTTCCACACTGCAGAGCATTTTGTGGCAGGTTTTAATTTAACTTGACCCTGAAGATTCAAATTGTCTTCCTCAAGAATTCACAGGCTATCGTCTTTACTTCAAAGGTTAGTACCACCTACTGGAAAAACAGCATGAAAAATAAAAGTATTCTACAAAGTATTGCACGTAACAAATTGTAGCTTTTTTTTGTTTCTTTTTGATTGATAGTTGTACATGTTACTCCAATGACAGAGGTTCAAATACACTATATTTGGAATACAAAAGGCAAATGTGACAGACATACAATCAAAAACAAAATAAGACAAGAAACGGCTAAATTCAATAAAACAAGATCAACGAAAATAAAAAGAAATTAATTCTCTTTTTTTTCACCCTAAAAAATAAATCTTCAGAAACTTTATCATTCACCCGCAGGTGACTTTCACATTTCAACATTCGGCGGTAAAAACTTGTGCATCGCTAATGCTTCGATTCTCTTGCAAATTCATTATCTCTGAGAAAAATCGGTTAGCTTAGGTTATCGGAAGGTTTACATACGTAGGCTAACTGACGGGGAGTGTAAGAAGGCAGAGGGACTGGTACATACTGTAAATATACACAGAGAGGCAGAATAAACCAATAAATGACTGCATTAGATATTATTTCTGGACCACGTTTCCCCAACAAAGGAAGGATCTTAGCACTCGGAAAATTCGGCTGCGGGCGGATGTATTTACACGGCCTGAACCTGTTGTTGTTTCTGTGTTTTTACTCTTTGCTACAGATGTTCAATTCTAAACACTGGCAGCAATTTGTCTAAGTTCCCATGATATTGAACAATTTTTCCATTCTGTGCATCTTTTTCAAATTCTATAGATGCACTAAAGCTGAAACCTGAGTAGACAAAACTAAAAGGTAAAACAGAGTCTTTCACCGTTCAAAAAGCCTGAAATTATTTTGTGCTGTTGGTCCTCCTGGAAGGTGCCGGCAAATTTTTTGCTTTCAGATTTTTTTTTTCTTTTTTACCGTCGTGCAAAGATCCTTCAGGGGGACCGAGGACCAGATCTGTACAAAAGTTTAAGATTAAGATGAAGCTCTGTATTTGTATTAAAATGGGAGGTCTGCGATGGGAGCTTAACTGTACAAAGACGACTTATATAGGAAAAGTTTGTTACCGTATGAAAATAGATGTCTGCTGTGGATTTGGTTTCACAAATCCCTTTTAATGATATGAACTATTTATTTGAAAGGTTAACTGACAAAAACATGATCGAAGCTTAGATGAAACATGAAACAAGGTCTCGCGATCACTTCTGATGTGGTGTTACTGGTGAGATTCCTGCAATGCGTGTGTACTGTATAACTGTATATCTGCTGTGAATGAGTTGTTTATGAATGTTTTGATCTATTTTAATATGTCTGCTTTTGGGAGGAGAGTAGCACCTAAAGCTAAAACCTTAAGTGTTTTGACGATATTCAGATTTTTTTACGTTTCTATTGAGGCCAGTGAGGACCCTGAAGGAAAAGATGGCAGTGTTTGTGTGGCCTCATCCAAATTATACAAATAAGGTGCAATAAAAACTCACGTCAACTCACTCTCTCTCTATTTTTGTCTTTGATTGTGGATAAAATAGGCAGTTCAGGTGTGTGACTTTCCTTTCCGTGTGGCAAAGAACGGATCGAGTGCCTTTCAAGCTGCACAAAACATCAATTTTGATTGCTACTGTTAAATGTTCGCTCTTTGTCACCCACAGTTACAAGTCTAATTTTTTGGATGCTGGGTTAATGCAGCTATACAGTAGATAAAAGCACTACAGAGAAGGTCCTGAGTGGATGGTCGCTGGTGACACATACACATGGGAAACCCCTTGTTACACAGACATATTAAAATGAATGGAACAGCTATAACCGTCATACTCCTCAGATGCTTTCAGGTGTCAATAGTTCACATTGTCAGTATTATGGCCCTCTATTTTCATGAAGAATGTAATGTAGTTTTACTACAGCCAGAGTTAAAGATACAGCGATTGTTAACGTATCGCAGGGCACGTTTTCTCACCCTGCCGATGATCGACAGAGTTTGGACGTTCAACATGATGACACGCACACATCTGCAGCGACGAACGTGAGAGCTCGGATCAACGCAGCACACGTTCATCTGAGAGAAATGGGAGTTAGTCTGGGTTTATCTGCAGGTCATGAAAAGACATTTTCAATGTGTTCAAGTTCAGGCTCTGAATCTATTCCTGCAGGTTTTAGGGGTGTCAGATTTCCTGTTGCCCAATTTTACAGCTTTTATTAAATACAGTATGTTCAAAGTTTACTGTTATTTTTGGTTAGGATTCATTTGAATTCCAGGCAGCATTTTTGGTCTTACAAAGTCAAGTTTTTTTAGAATTATTATTATTAATAATTTAAGCTGTATATGGAACAAACTTTCAACTGTTTTTTAGAACAGTTGGGGGTCCGTGTTTGAAATGAAGCTCTGCAGCTCTCATTTCAAGTAAGGTGCAGCAACATGGCGACCACGGGAAAAAACAAAAAAAAGGTGCCTAAACTCTGTCGTCCACCGGCTCGGAGTTGCCTGCAGCCAGCTGCCTCATTTCACAGTGTCTGGAAAGCAGTTTGACACTCAGGTGAGTCGACAGTCTGACGCCGGCTGAGTGCCACCAAACTAATGGCTGCCTTGAGTCACTGAGCTGGCGACGTGTTGTTTAACCGCAGGTTACATGCCCCGTCTTGATGAAGTTATCCAAATTAAATACTGTCCCCTGGTATTTACAGAAGAGGAAAAGCTATAAACCCCAAACACCTACAAACTTACAGATGGAGCCATTGTAGAATTCCCATTTTTCGCTGTACATTGAACTTCTCACTGAATGTTTCACCCACAACCCCCACAAGAGAAATATTTGGGAAAAATCATTTGCATTGTTTGCTGTGCGGTGATAGAGACGGACTTGTTGGCAGGACCGACGCTGAAGAAGTGCATGATGAGGACTCTTACTACAATGGCTGCCACTGCAAACGTGTGATTTGTATAATAGCTTAGTATTTTCAGATGAAAGAAGTGTTCCTTCTTCTATGTAAAACTACAGCAATTACCATCAATAGTGAATACCAATAACATTATAGTCTTAATAAAAAAAAACTACATTAACAGAGGAAAACTAATAATAATGTAACTTCCTCTGTAGAAATAAAATAAATCCAATCCAAAATTGTAAGCCAAGAGTGCCTAGTGCAGTCACTAATGTACTGTAAACTGGTCTAGGACAGAGAAAGATAGATAGAGATAGATATAGATAGACTGATTAGCTACTACTGTACAGTACGCCACAGACAACACACTCAAGGGTTCAACCTCCACACTTCAAATCCTTTCCGATACCTCCCTCTTTGTGCAGGAGCAGGTTTCCCCGACACAGTCTCAGTGCTAGTTTGCTCTTTCACCCATAGTTTAAGACTACGGACGACGGGGGCATGTGTGCTAAGGTGCATTTAAAGAACCAGGCAGCTGGTTTGAGAAGGGTCATCGGCTATTACGGCGGTGTCAGTTACACATTTATCTGATTTTTCAGCATGCTTGTGGTTTCCAATCTGGCTGGTTTATGATTATAGGGGGAAAAACGAGGCTGCATTTTTGGATCTTTGCTAGATAGTTTTGTTAAGATTGGACAGAAAAACGCTAATCTACAGGATTGGTGATATTTCTCATTAGCAATGTTGCCTCGCGCAGCTGAAATAACATCAACATGCTCATCAGAATTTCCGATTTCTGAAGGGGGACATTCATTTACATCTGTCGATCTCTGATATCTTATCTGTAACTAGCTTTTTTTAGTTAATAATCCTGTGTCTGTAGCGCCTCCAACGTCTACCTCAGCTACAGAACACAGTGGAACAGAATAAGTCAAACTCTATGGCACATGCCCTCAGATAAGTGCATCAATTCATCATATCACAAGCAGAGAGCTGTTATATCATCAAGAACGGCCCAAAAAATTTGCTTTTGATGATCTGTGATCAATGGAGGAAACCTTTTTCATACTGTGGCTACAAAAGGCTGTTTGATTCCAAGACTCAATAACCACTTTCTTCTTTTTTTAGAACAATGGCTGGTGTTGTGCCAAAGTAGCTGGTGGAACAGAACTCCACCAGCGTCTGATCAGAGGCTGGTGCTGTTTCGCCACTCTGCCTTTAAACGAGACAATAGTGGGACATGTAGTCACATGAATATTACAAATAGGAAAAAAACAACAACTCGTGAGTCATTCAGAAATAGATTTGAAATGTGATTGCTACCCTTTTAAGAAAACCACCAAGAGCAAACTACTTCCAAAGTATTCTTAAAAGATTTGAAACGGGAACATTTTTCTTCCTTAAAACCCTTATCAGTCCACCAGACAGACAGAGAGACAGATAGACAGAACGCTAGCTAGCTTCAGAAGCATTTTAGAGGACAGGAGAGGAGAGGAGAGCGATCTCATGGAGAGCCTCCGCCTCATTCCTTTACATCATGGTTTCTACGATGGTGTGGGTGGGAGCCTTCATCAGCAGGCCCTTGTTCCCGTTGGGGTCCAGAGGGTAGGAGAGCTCCTTGAGGCCACGATGGTCTGCGGGACGGGAGCTGGCCCCGCCCCGAACCGGGGCTGCCACCGCCTTGATCCTCTGCAGGAAGGAAGGAGGAAAGGGAGAAGGAGGGAGGAGAAGGAAAGGAAAGAGAGTTTAAACACATGGCTGTAGCTACAAAATCTGCATCTGAAGAGGCGATTCCAATAATAGGTTGTTTGCAGTCATGTGACAGTAAATTCAAATGGAGGGCAGGAAGTGAAAACCAACTGAACTGAAAGATTCGCCTGCTTTTGAGGCAGTGCTTCCTATCCAGAAAATCACTCCCTGCCCTCCCTCTGCAGTCCGCGCCACAACAGAAGAGTGACGTGACGGCACGTGAAAACAACCTATTCTTTTGATTTGAAAATTCATTCAGTGGAATTATCACAAATATAATCTCTACAAGCAAAACTAAACTATTTGACGGCTTCGTAGCGCATCGCTGCCCCACCCACCTCAATGAGTGGCCCATCAGATCGGATGATCTTGATGACAACAACCATGGGGATGCAGATCATGGAGGCCAAGGCCAGAGTCCAACCTATTCCGATGGCCCAGTCAGGATACTCGTAGACCTTGTTGTACGTCAATGGCTTGTATTTGACCAAGGAGAAGATAAAGCAGCCCTGCAGAGGAAGAGGAACAGATGTTTGAAGACATTTTAAGCACGTTTGAAAGCCTAAATTCAGCATATTCCAGCCTTGGTAAGTGTAGTCTACTATTTATTGTTATGTATTGATATATCATTATGTTTGTTGGATGCAACACTTTTGTTTTTTTTTTCTGCTGTGCACATAAAAACATTTTTCAGGAAGCAGTGGAATTTTTGTGTCAAAGAGAGGAAGAAGAAGTTTTCTACTGTTTATCACAAGAAAAGCAGGCTCTTACCATGCACAGTAAAGGAGTGATAACAGTCCAGCTCCATTTCATCCAAGGATTTGGTCTGTAGCCCATCATGTCCTCAAGCGCATCATAGAAATTATCAACGCCTGTGAAGACATTCATATATATTCTGTTTATTTTTGTATCCTTCTCAGTAAGAAAACGCAAAAAGACTAATTCTTTAAAGGCAATTCATAAGTGAGTAAGCGTGTCTCAAACACAGAGGCGATTCGAAGCGCCTTACATGTGAAAAAAAATGAACACAAAGTAATAGACAAGTAAGTTTCAGTGCACTTACAAAGCCCTAAGTTTAACGTGGAAAATACAAGTGCAAAGCAGAAAATCAATCATCCAAAGGCACGTGGAGTAACAGTAATCCAGATTACCAGTCTTGGATACTCTGTGCATGAATGATTTTCAGCTGCTATAACTTAATGTCAAGTTCCAGCAATGGCGTTAGACTGCATTTGCCTCAACAAAAACAGCTAAACGTTGTTATAAAAATTCATTTTTTTGTGCAGGTTCACATTAAACAGCATCCCAGGTTTCATGAGAACTAATATATTGCAAAAATGTACATGATTTCAGACGTACATACAAAACCTTCTTGTCTCTGCATTTGCATAAACAGCAGTTGATGTTTGGTCTGATAAGATCTTTCTAAATGGACTTTCCTGTGATACAGCTATCTGTCTTGGCCATCAGTAACAAAGTATAGTTACATTCAGTGCATGAAGACATAACAGGAAAATACATTAAACGCATTCATTAAAGTCTGCACAGTATACATCCTGCTGGTTCACGGTGTTTAGTTATTTTTGAAAGCCGTACTCACCATAAACCCAGGCAACAGCTATACATTCAAAGAATGCCACCCACAGAAGGCACACACCGCTCGCTGCATAGTAATCAAACAGCTGGAAAACATACATGCCACCCTGCAGAGAGACAGACAAATAAAAAAAATCAGCTTACTCCAGGTTTCTTCTGGGTTTTTGCCTTCATTGATGCTCTGAGCTTCAGGAACTCATCAAAATATTCAACTGCCAAAGACTGTAAATTATACATGTAATTCTTAAAATGAATCATTCTGATCATGAGAAGACAGAGTGAGGGGACAGAGACGCTTTCAGACTAAAAATGACTAAATGCGAGAAGCAGACGTGTCCACACGTGAGAGCGCGGCTGCCTCCCAGCGTGTGCGTCCACGCCTGCGTGCGCCCACGTGTGCGGGTCCGGTGTGAAAACTGTTTTAACAATCATGGGAATCCTTAAGTTGAACCAGGCCACCGCAGCCATAAAAAGATGTTGTCATGGGAACGACAGAGCGAGAGAGAGAGAGGAAGGGAGGGAGGCGGGCGGGTGGGGCAGAAAATAGAATGACAGTGAGAAGGTTGGATGTTGTGTGAGAGCAGAGAGGAGGGTGGTGGTTGGAGAGGAAGGAGAGGAAGAGGATGGATGAAGAGAGTGATGATAGAAGGCGAAGATCATCCTAAAGAGAGGAGAGGAGGGGGGGTGAGAGTTTAAACGACAAACAGGAGACGCAGGTCAACATTCACTTAAAGGCCTCATTTGTTTTTGTATCATAACTGATTGTATTTCCTGTCGTGGGAAAAAAAGCCTTTCGCTCTGGGAAATGAGATGTTTTACATTTTGTTTAGCATGCATACAGGAACTACATACATGTACTACATACATACTACAAACTAACTACATATACTACTACTACTACTATACTACATATATGTATAGAAAGAAAGGGACTCGTCATTCTAGACGATAGACCTGTCGGAGGCCAGCGTGTCAGTGTCAGGGTTTGGATGAAAGCACGCTTGTTTCTGTAAATGGAGTTTGGCTGATAATTCAATGTAACACGACTAATCAAATCTGTCTTACACCCACCCTTAAAAGACATTAGGAAGGGTAAGAAAAAACAAAAAAGATTGCTATGGTTTTCTAAAGTGGCCAGTCGGAGGCGATATGTGTGAAAAAACGTTGGTGTCTTAGAGATTTCTCTCATGGAAGATGGAAGAAACCCTTTGCTGAATGAAGCATTTTGGGCTTTATCTCGCAGCAGAGGGTGCTCGGCTGTGACTAATGAGCGGGATGGTTCCATCCAGGCCACGCCAGCGAGCCAGCAGGGACAATACTAGAACACCGGAGTGTTTTGACTGCTACACCTGTATTTGACAAAAAAGTGTTGGGAGGATGATACGTCACAACGATGCGTCTGTATGATTCGAGGAGGAGGAAACGTCAACTTTTCGAGTTAAAAAAAAGTGATTCAACATAAGTGATGCAAAGGTATGAGAAACAAAACGAAGAACGAGGGAGGAACAATGCGAACGCAGATCGGGTATGAGAATCAAGAGGTGGAAATGAATGAGAGGACATGAATGAAAGGAGTAAGAAATGATGAGGAACAGGGGAAAACAGACAAGAGGCAGAAATAGGAGAGAAGGAAGAGGATGAGAAAGATTTGGAAAAGCTAAGTCAGGTCTACTGTATCTATTAATACCAGGGGAGGGAGGGAGGGAGGGGAAGTTCTCATGACTTGACAGTATAAATAGCCCCCTGTCACCTCCCCAGGGGCCGACACTAATAGCTGCCTGAACACTGTTGTTCCTGGTGTATTGAGCAGCGGGCTCGAACCTGAAACGAGGTCAGCAGCCACAGTATATGAGTACAACTATCAATCAGTGCTATGTGCATATTTATACTGGATAAATACTGTGATCCTGTTCAACCATGTGCAGATTTCTGAGGTTGATAATAGTTCATAACACTAAAACTTTGGGCTGTCTGCTGTTAACACTGTTCACTTTTCACGGTGTTGTTACCTTGGTAACCATGGTGAGTCCAAGCAGGTAGCTGATGCAGCAGATGATAGCGATGAAGACCTCTCTGCGGTAACCCTTCCTTAGGAAGGACGGATACAGATCCACCAGTGATGTGATCTGCCCTTCCACCTCCACAAACTGCAGGAGGGCACAGAGACACGGAGGTGTTATCAAAACACCGGTGGATACAGATCCACTCACAACATCACATGCAGGTTTATACTTGTGAAATATCAGCTATCCATCTTCTGATTCTCGTTCTGTTAGTTTACTTTGGGAAGAATCATCACTGATGTTATATTACAGGGATTCTAGGTACTGAAGTCTCACTTCTGTCGCTGCTGTTTGGAACCAGCTTTTCTGAACTCCATTTATTCACAATCCACTACTAACACTCAGACACGTGAGGGTCAGCGGCCATGTTGATGACCGCACATGCAGACTGCAGCGGATTATGGGTGCACTTGTGGAGTTGAGGAATTATTTTCCTGTGTTTTTTGCTTCTGTGACACAGAGTAGAAGGTTTCTAACACTTCCAAACACCATGACTGGTCATGACTGGACTTCACTGAACACCATCTCAGTAGGTGATGCAGTGATGGGCTTGTTAGCTAATACACCACATTAGTTGACCTCGTTCCTTTATATGTTTTCAAGTGCTACTTTGCATCACATTAAAGAAACCTATATCTGTAAATCCACTGGTATGTTGCATTCATTTCTGATTTATGTTAATCAGCAAATCTGCATTTAGTTTGCTTAAAAATGATGCACAGAAACACACATATTCCAAAAAAAATAAAGACGCCCTGAAAGTTTGCGCACAGGCTTCTACTTGTGTTCGATGCAGTTCAGGGTTTTGCTCACATGCACCTTAGTAACAGCTGTTCACTTCCTCCTGCAGCTCAAACAGTGAAGGCATTCAAGTTTCTGCTCACCTGACTGTCGAGGCCAAGCAGCAGCAGCATAATGAAGAAAAGAACTGCCCAAACTGTAGGAAAAGGCATCATGGTTACAGCCTTGGGGTAGGCAATGAACGCCAGGCCTGGACCTGCAGAGGAGGGGGTTCAGGGGTAAGAGCAGACAGAGGGGAGTGGGGGGAGGGAAAATTAGCATCGTGATAAGCTCATCTGATCTGCATCCCTGTGGGAAGAAAAGACCCCAAACAATGGAGACGCAGAACCAGATATGAATGGGTGATAAAACTCGGGCTATAATACTGCGAATAGATGTTTGTGTGTGTGTGCGTGTGTGTGTGTCTGCGTGTGTGTGTTATGCCTTTGTGTAAAAGTATTGAGTAGGTCTAATACACATCTTTACTTACCCGTTACTTTTGACAACAGTACTATTTTTATGACACAATTTCCTACCATTTCCATTGACATTACAAGGCAAACTATTATTAACAATCATTGTGTAACAGCATCTCTGTGGAAGTAAATCATGAGAGAAATTGTGAAGCACGCTATATATGATATATGAAGTGTGTACAGTGTGTATGGATCATAACTAGCATATGTGTTGTGTGGAGTTAAAAAGACCATAGACCACTGTCAACATCGCAGCAATTTAACAAAATATTTCACCTGCTTAAGGTATGCTTCATTTCCCTTTCCAGGCAGCTGAAGGCCTTTAGCGTGGAGGCCATCAGCTGCTAGAAAAGGTAAATCAAGTGGTTCCTCGAATAATTACAATTACATCACTCGAGCAATTCTGCATCCCTGACAGAACTAAGCATGATCTTTTCTATGAGGAATGCAAAATGGCCATTGCAAAACAGCAGCAGATGCAAACTGGGATGTCAAATAAGAAGCAAAGGCTTTTTTTTTCCCTGAGGTCTAATTTGACATTGATGCTTCATTGCTGTAAAACAGAAGTCAAGAAAGAAAGAAGCAGTCGTAACAGCAAAATAGCATTGCAGCTGATGTCAAGATACATAAATATGTTCAGTTTTTGTTGCAAATTATGACAAGGCATCCAACCAAACACCGCGTTGACTCAAAAAATAGTGCCAACTTCCGTCCCCAGAGAGGGAAAACACGAGCAGAACGTTAATCAAACCAGGAGGATATCAACTCATGAAATAGGAGCCACATCAAACGGTGTGATGAGTCATTACTTGACTGTACAAAACATAAAACACTACAATCTAAAATCTTAAGTTTCCATCTTTTAGTACAGGACACATTTCATTTGAGCAACAGAAGCCAAAGCAGCTTATGCTGCACTGTGAAAACCACACTGCATTCTGAGCGTATTCAGTCAGCATAGTCTCGAATGGCGATAACTGTTGTGCACATCAGAACCAAGCAGTTGCAGTTAAAGCAAACTTACTTGTGATGTTCCTGAACTTTAGATACCTTCCTAGCAGGAGTATGAACTCTTGCTGCATTCTGCTGCCTAGCTGACCTGCTCTATTCTTAGGTTCAAAGGACATGGTCTATGATAGGCGTGCTGCTCTGTCCTCCATGCACCTCTATGCTTTGGTAACCTGTGGAGCATCAACCCACTCGCCAAACACAATGTTTATATTGCACAATTCTGCAAACATTTATTTGGCACTGGATGTAAATTGGAGACTACAGAATTGTACAATATTTGTATCGACTGGGTTGGCAGCATGGACAAATGTCTGAAGTTAGCCGACAACGCTAAGCTAAATTTGCTTATGGCAAACTGGGTGATCTTGGGGCGATAGATGAAGACTGGGTTTCACAAAAGCACTTGACTTTAACAATATCACTGTTTTGTTATAAGCAAAAATGACAAGTTTCAAGTTTGTGCCTCATTTGATGTCAAACAAGATGATTTATGTCTTAAACATGTAACAGAAGCATGTAAGATTCAGAAAAGAGGAGAATCAGACTTTCCAAACAAGCCCCAGAAGCTTTCAGTTCTCTTCTGGTGTGTTAACACCTTTTTCTTTGAGTGTAACTTCTTTTTAAGAATGAGTCAACAGTCAACTTTGGGATTTGAAAAAGGAGCATACGTAAAATCCTTGTGTGATTATATGGGAAAACAGGCATGACTTCCACCTTCAGCTGGAAGGTAAGATACTGGAAGAGATATACTGTAAGGCCATGGACATGATCACATGTGAGTACATGTTTTAAACCTGAGATACAGTACTTTCTTACTTTGTTGGGCTGAGGGCCATAAAATAAATCAAACAAAGATAAAACTGCCAGTTTTAGATGCTAGAATTAAAAAAAATCAGCTTTTGTAAAAACCACTAATGACAACAAATGCCAATATATCACTCAAATAGATAGGAACCCCAACAATGGTGACGTCAGCTTGTCACATGTAGGTAGAAAAGGAACCTCTCAGAAACAAAACGCTAATAGCATGTTTGGCACAAGATGTTCTGTATATCACACAGCTACTTCTGCCTTATTGTTTCGACTCTTAAAGTCACTAACTCAAAACCATCTCTCGCTTAGCCCTAATCCATACAACTTGCTTTACTGAAATGCCCCAATATGCTCATATTTTCTCACATTCTGCTTTTGTCAAGGAGTGTTTGATTGCGGAAACTTCCATATTCCGATGCCGTCATGTGTAATTAATCCATTTCATATAATTCAATTCTAAATGGACCGTATTGGCTAATTCTCTTTTGGGTTTCGTTGCTGTTTTTCTCTGTAATTACTGTTGTTTAATTTGTAAACCAGGAAGCAGCGCCCACCATCACTGCCGCCTTTACAGGACCCTCGTACCTGACTCTGCCACATCAGCAATGTCCACCCCTTGCTCTTGTGCCATGAAGCCCAGGACGGAAAATATTGCGAAGCCAGACACAAAACTGGTACCACTGTTGAGGGCTCCCAGCAGCAAACAGTCCCTATGTCACACATATGTCATGAGGAGGATTTGTTAATGAACACACAAGGATCCCTTTACCCCCTCTCTCCCCTACAGCTAACCCCTCACTGAAAACTGAGGCCTCACCTGTAGCAGTTGTATTTGTACTTGTTGTAGCTCCCCAAAGACGTCATGGCGCCCAAACAGATGGCATAGGAGAAGAAGATCTGGGTGCCGGCGTCAATCCACACCTGCAAAGTACGGGGGGACAACGGGGACAGAAAGGCTGAGGCTTGCTGATGAGGGGAAGCACAGAGGCGGAGAACAGGTGGAGAAGCTATGGCAGGAATTTATGTAGTGGCTAACTCTGTCATGCACTCATGATCCAGGGTCTGCATAAGTCCAGCAGAAGATAGCAATGATATGCTAGTGAAAGTTTGGCTTGGAAACCACCATGGACTGACTATCTTACGGTTGTTCAGACTGAAAGCCTGTGTTTCTTTGTCTTGAACACAGGCAGCACAGGGGCACCTACCTCTGGGTCCTTCAGGCGAGAGAGGTCAGGGTACAGGTAGAACTTGATGCCCTGGCTAGCACCTGGCAGCGTCACGCCACGAATCAACAGCACGATGAGCATGATAAATGGGAACGTGGCTGTGATGTAGACCACCTGGGGAAGATCAGAGTACAGAAAAACAAGGTCACACACAGAAACACTGCAGTTTAATTAGCTTTTGAATCCTGAGTTTCAAAAATGTTCTGCCTTGGCAATGACAGGGATGTTACTTGTTTTCTGGGTTACTGCCTAATATCCTTGGAGTCATTACAGGGAGTTATGTTTGATAAATGTGTGAACTCTGGAAATTATTTTTGGATTACAACAAGAACAGACCACAGGATGTCCCTTAAATCGGCAGCAGTGTATCAGTATCTGTTATTTGGAAAGCGGTGACCACACTTGGTCTTGTACGAGTGACTTTATTGCTAGAGTTATAACATGGAGCAACCAGAGAGCATAAATCAGGCCAGACCAATCAATAAAGAGGGTTGAGGCTATAAAAAGAGCAGTCTGGGATTGATTGAGCTGTCTCTGGTCTCGGGGCCAGTTGTTGTTGTTGTTGTTGTTGTTGTTGCTGTAGCAGCAATTGAACATGGTCTGAAATGTTGTTTTCTGCAGTTATCCAAGGTTACATCCATCCTGCAGTATTGTACAAAACGTTAGCAGCGCAGAGATCTCCCTACATAGATTATATGTCTTGAAAGTTAAGCTTTTCAGCAGACACATATAAATACTGTAATTCGGACTCGTTAATTCTTAAATTATCAAATCATTCCTTTCAAATTTAGCGTTTACATGTAGCGTAAGTTATCTTTAAATGCTAAAACATAACGTTTTAGCCTCACATTACATTCAGGCGCTAATTAATGGAACGCCTGCTAATGGCTCATGTAAGCTAGTTAGCCTAGCTTACTTTCCAACTTCAATAAGTTAAGATACTGAACCTGCTAGCTAGTTAGCCCTCTTATGTTCCAACAACATGAATGTTAACAGTAGTAGTGAAAGGAGCATTGTACTTTTTTATTTCTGTTTAAATTTCCTCTTTGCTATCCAAGCCTTCCTGTTAGCTAGCTGTTTCCTCAAAAATATTGCTAGCAAAACAGAAATGACAGGTCTGCTTAAAACAACTGTGCTAGGTGTGGTTAACTGCTGCAAAGTAGAAAATCTTTTGAAGGACATACAACAGCAAAGTTAAACCAGGTGTTGCCCTGACAGCACTCGCTCTTCTACTGGTGACCAAAATTCACTTCTGCGCACAAATCTAGTCAAGCCTAAATAATGATCTCAGAACCCTTGAAACACATCAGCTACGACACACGATGTACGACCCTGATTCCAAAAGAGTTGAGACGCTGTGTAGATAATCCAGAATGTGATCATTTGCTGACACTTTTTGACATGTACTCAATTGAAAACAGTGCAAAGACAATATATTTAATGTTTCACCTCATCAGCTTCACTGATTTTTGTAAATGTCTGCTCATTCAGCGGCAGCACGTTTCAAACAAGTTGGGACAGGAGCGACAAAAGAATGGGAAAGATGCGGAACGCTCCAAAAACACCTGTTTGGAACATTCCACAGGTAAACAGGTTGATTGGTAACAGGTGATAGTATCATGATTGGGTATGAAAGGAGCATCCTGGAAAGACTGAGCCGTTAACAAGCGGGGATGGAGTGAGGTTCACTTTTTGAACACATGATTGAATTAAGGTTGTTAGTACATGGGCTCAAGAAGACTTCAGAAAACTGTTGTCAGTAAACTCAATTCACTTGCAAATGATTGTCATCTGTTTTTATTTATGTTTTACTCAGCGTCCCAACTTTTTTAGAGACGGGGTTACATAATTGTGCAGACTTTTTTTTTTTGTTTGTCTTTCACTTATTTTCATATATGGGCTGAAAAGTGGCTATTCCACTTCTGTTTTGTTAAACATCAGAGATTCAGACCCACAAAATTGCAAGCACATGCATTTGCCTCTTCCTCAGCCCACCCAGGCCTTCAGGAAAAGTTTTCCTGTACTCAGTTTGAACATAGACCCTATTGTTCTCTTAGTCAGACCGCATTGAAAAAAAAAATCATATGAGCATCACCCTGTCAGGGTTTCTGGCAGCCACTATAAAAGTGGTCAAGTCAGTTTTTTTGGTCAGCAAGTTCAAGAGTGCAAAACACAACCATTAACACACACACCAATAAACACAGGACAGCTTTGAAAGACAGACACATATTTACCTTGCCAGTAGACTTGACTCCCTTCCAGATGCAGAAGAAGCAGATGACCCAGACGAGCAGTAAACACAGAGCCAGGTCCCATTTAACAGGACCAATGTCCTCTATACCATTGCTGATGCCCAGCACGTTATGTCTGCAACATCAAAGGAAAGCTCTGTAAGAGTGTGTGTGTGTGTGTTCACCTGTGTAACTCAGTCACAGCACTTCACGACACGATGACACTTTCATTGATCTCAAGTCAATCACTGTTCTGTGTGTGAGCGCTTACATGTTTAATGACCACATAACTGATGTGTGAGCTGCTTCCTGCGTCCTGAACATGTTGCTCAATATTTAAGAACATAAAAGCTTGCAGTCTTTGGTCTTCGCCTTTTTCCAAATGTGTCCCTTTACAGTCTCTCTTACTGGCAGCCAATCGAATCAAAGTAAAACAAAGTCTCTGTATAACTGCGCAAAGTAGTCGGTAACCGTCTGAAGTGCAGAACATTTCTCAAAAACATCCCTGAACTTTCACATGAAAATGGCGTGTGGTTATACAATTGAGGTATTTGTGTTCTTATGTAACTCACTCCCAAAACTCGGTGACGGGGGAGGTGAAGTTGAGGTTGGAGGCGTTGGCAGCCAGCCAAAGGGATTTGTTCTTGCGGTAGGTGTCCTCGATGCAGCGATCGGTGTTCCAGGGCTGATTGCATTTGGCCCAGGGCAGCTCCGTCTGAAAACACTAGAATGCAAAAAAAAAGCAAGAGTTATATCTTAGGTTTGCAACACGCTTGTTTCTGACTGACTGGCAGGTGTTAATGAACACTTCTCACAGCTGAGCCATTCACCAGGCTGCTTTGTGCTTCCATTTGTTAAACTGTAGAGATACTGCAGTTGCTTTGTAACCCAACACTGGTTTCGTATGAATCCAAGGAGAAACAGGTCAGTAACAGAATCGTGTCGATGGTTTGGGGGTTTTGGGGTCATGCTATCATCTAAACCACCGCCCGCCATTCGCACTGAGTGTTTGTCAAACTATCACAGTGAAGGCTGAGTGTGTGTGTGAGATTTTCTTTACACAGCAGAACTTCTCAACAGTTTTACTTTAGTTTAACTTCAGTGAAAACGGCTTCATTTGTGCAACCATTGTTATTTTTCTGCCGTATTAGAAATTCAATCCAAGATCTGATTAGTCTTTATCACGCTGTTAGATTCTTGCTCTAGTTTTACAACATTTTCTCATCATAAATTGCATTAATAGTTAATGTTTTTGGACTTGATTTATATTTTAGCACACAAAGAAGAGCTTGTAAAAGAGTGGTATGTTCCTCAAAAGTGCAGGAATAATCAGGTTGTCATAGCAAAGTCTTAGCAGCTTCTTTTAAAACTAACTTAAGCTAACATTGTGATTGTGTGCTGGTGGGAAATTATGACTTCCTTTCTGTTATCTGGTGACTTGGCTCACCCTGATACTCCACTTTACAGGACAACCTTGAATTTCTGGAACACTGGCATTCCGGCTAGCAAGAACCAGATGTCACCGTGCTCTGATAAAAATCCTGAAGTATCTCTACAATGCAAGTCATTTATGAAGGAGAGAGACAAAGAAATAAAAAGAGGGACTTTTTATTGCCACCAGGGTTTCTTTTTTCCAAACCTACCTGGAACAGGTAGTAGAGGCCCCAGGCAAGGATGACGATGTAGTAGATATTCAGCAGGGACACGATCACAATGGAGGCGTAACCAATACCTGGAGAGAGGAGAGAAGTCAAGGTGATGATACACAAAGACATCAGCAGTCCTGTGAGTCGGCCAAGAGTGAGTGAAGGTCACAATGAGATCAAACTGTCTGGTGGCAGTTCATTTTCTGACAGCGGCAGAGGAATTTTACGCAAGTTAATTGGCCTAAACTCTTTAAAACAATAGATACCATTTTTATCTAAAAGAAAACACCATCTTGGGCTTGAAATTAGGGCCTAATAGAAGAACACTGGCACTTCCCTTTTTCCCTTGTGACTGAAAAACACAGTCAACTTCCTCCAAAACACCCACACTTTTCACCATATTAGCCCACGTAGTGTCTCCACATTTTGTGCAAGAGGAGGTGGTGCTGGATCTTGATTGGCCAGAAAACAGGATGTAAACGCTGTCGGCTCATGATGAAACATCAGGCCACATTTCACAAAATGAGAACAGACACCTATGATGTTCGGTGGATGAGAGTTATGTGCCGATTGTCTATCACCTTCACCGTGATTTACATTTGAAATGAATCGGATTAGGGTTAGACTTTATCTCCGGGGTTCTACTCTTTAATGCTGCCAGAGCCACGTTTGTTTAAACCCACAGAACTTCATCAAAAATCCTGGATAAGACCCAAACATTTCCAAAGATAAATACTTCAGGCTAAACTACAAGGAAAGGTGTATGAAATGATGTAAAATACACTTAGACTACCTCCATCTGATGCAATGGTGGAGACATACAGAGAGGTGTACGAATTGAGAAAGAAACGTCTTAATAAATGAAAATGTCTCTCCTTTGATTGTGAAATGAACCTCACAAAAGGTAAAAGATAAATCCAGCCGACCACATCCTGATTCTGCAGCGTTTAAGATACTATTTCCTGTTTTGGGGATTTCTTGTTTTTCTTTCATGTTGAGGAAACAAGGTGTTCTTTGTTTGCACTGCACTCGATTCACAGCATTTACCCTGACCAAGCTGTAAATACAAATTCCTGCTCCTTCAGTCGCAGCAGTTGGCATTGAGAAGAGCGAGCAGCACCCGTGTTGATATTTAATCACATGAGCTTGTGTTCATCAGTGCTCGCAGTATGTTTATCCTACAGCGCAAGTGTTTTAGTTTGTCTAACCTTCAGTGGTGTTGCCCTGCACTTAAACTTTGTTTGACATGTTAAGGAGACTGATGAGCTGGTTTTCATTGTGTTGATAATGGCCTGGAGACAGAGCTGGTGGTAAACACCAGATCAAGACTACGGCTGTCTGGGTGTGTTGTGGGGACACATATATGTTTACACAGTCACATTGCAGGGACTTGCCTTTCTTGTGGGACAAGTTCCCATGACATAAATCATCACATTTTATGGCGAAGGGTTAAGGTAAGGGTTAAATTTAGAGTTTAGTGTTAGACAAGTAGTGGTTTGGGTTATATTAGGATGAGTCGACGGGAAATGAATGGAAGTCAATGTAATGTCCTCTGAAGTGATGGAAACATGACTGTGTGTTTCTATTATACAAGGACTTAAAGAGAAGAAAGTGCAGCAAAATGGGAGCAGGTGTAGGAGTTGGGATTTGGGTCAAGATTTGAACATGGATTAGGTTTGTGGTCGCTGAAGGACCTCACAAGCATATTAGCACAACTTGTGTGTGTGTGTACTATCAGCTAGCACACACAGCCAACAGAGGCCACTCATCCAAATTAATGTCCATCAACGTCATTGGCCATCTGTGTGTGTGTGTGTGTGTTTGTGTGTAAGAGTGTGTGTGCTGGTCTTACGAACAGTGAATCTGAGAGTGTGTCTTTGTGTGTGTGTGTGTGTGTGTGTGTAAATGTGGGAACATTTCACCATCGCATCATGTCCTTTTAATCACTCTGCTAATTAGCAGCTACCACACATCTACATCTCTAAACACACGCACACACTTGCCAGGATCACATGGGACAGTGCTGATCAAACAAACAGATGCGTCCTCCTCCATGATGTCACTTCTTGCGCTCGTCTGCTGACCTCAGCTGACCTCACTCGGTCTGTTTACATTAACAACTGATGCTTTTCAACTCACAGAACTAGCGTAAAAAGGTATTTTTCACTGCAAGTGTCATGATTCCCCAAGAAATCATCGGGATGAATAAAGTCTGTCTGGAGGATTGAGCCTGAAGAAGGAACTGTGTGCAGCGTTGTTTAGCATCAAGCTGATACGACTCGCTGCTATTAGCCTTTTTAAATAATGTGTCATATCTGCCGGTCAGTGTCATTAAATTCTGAAATAATGGCTTGATTGTGCAGATATTAAATCAAATGATCACATCTAACAAGCACGATTAAGCAGAGGCGATGATGATTGCTGAGCCTTTATAAACATGATTTGGGCGTTGACGACTGATGCTGTCAAATTGGGGTCTGTTCCAGTTTGGGCCTAAAATCACTCAGTGTGTGGTATTAAAATTACTGTACTTGCCTGAATATTAGACACATTTTGCTCTTGAGATTGTGCTCTAAGGCAGTGGTCCCCAACCTTTCTGTACCATGGCCCAGTTTAATGTCTGACAATATTTTCACGGCCCAGTCTAAAGGTGTAGCAGATAAAAACAAAATAAAATGATAAGATCGGCATTAAAAACTGTGGTATTTTCTCTTTAATAATAATAATAACAATAATAATGAAAGTAAATCCACTTTTTAATCATGTCAAGAGGACCTGGCTGCAGACTGGCACTGTCAGGCACCATATGTTTTTCAAATTATGTGAAAAAACAAAATAATGGAAATTATTTTTTCTTTCTGTGCGGCCCAGTACCGAATGACCCACGGCCCACGGGTTGGGGATCAATGCTCTAAGGAATTGTGGGTTGCATTATAATTCAGGGCTCTACTTCTCCATATTCACAACAGCAGATGTCCTCTTTGAATTGAGCGAAACATGTTTGATATTTGAGGCTGGACCGTTCGCATCATTTGTGCTAATGGGGGGGAAGTGATTATAAAAACGGAACTGGGCGAACACTGCAAGCAAATGGCAAACGGAGAGTTGCAATGATCCTATAATCCACTTCATCTGGTTTTAACAGGGCTGCTGCAGCAGCTCTCCATGCACCATCTCATCCAAATTTAGCATTTCTTCTCCACTTTTCCGTGTGGATTGCAGCGAAAAGCAGCTGTTGTGTATAACGCCAAGAAACATGACTCTAAAAATAGTCCACCTATCGCTCTGAGTATTTTCAGTGCATTTTCTCGGTCATTAAAAATGTGCTTCATGGATGGATGGATGGAGTTGTTATGTTTGTGGGTTTCAGTAATCTTTCAGTTTGTTCCAAGCTTTAGGAGATCATAACTCACATGTTGCCTGATAATTAGACCTTTGTTTTCATTTTGCTGGTGTTGTTTTACGCTGTGTCACCACTCTCAGTTTGGGTTGGGAGTTATTTTTCCTGAAGCGGCAAACAGACAGGATCCGTCCTGTTTACATAGCGTTCAGTCAGCTGATGGGAGCAGTTAGCTTAGCATTTTTCATGTCAGTCAAAGAACTGTTGATTGAAGCTTTTTCGTTTCCCGAGGCCGCCTCAGAACGGACAGACACAGCTGTGACTGGGCTGTTTTCAAAGAACACGAACCCCTTTCATTCCCTGATAAATCAGAGATGTGGGCAGCGATAAACAGACGAATCACATGCTTTGATTCTCTTTATCTCTCTCTCTCTCTCATTTCAGCTCAAATCCACGGTGCTGTATCAGCACGACAAAGCACACGTTTACCAACCATGTTTACTCAAAGGTTTCAACAGCATAAATAAGGTATAGAGGGAGTTCTTTCATTCTACTTCCTTTATTCACCTTTTTTCATTCTTTCCTCTTCGTTTCCTCCATCCTGTCCCTCCTTTTTCAGCCCATACCCCACTAGTGACTCCTCTTTTCTGTCTCACCCTTTTCCTCACTCCCCATCTTTTCCCTCGGCGTTGTCTTCCCCCGCTTCCATCGCCATCTTTGCCTCCTTTCCTTTCCCTCTTCCTCTCGTCTCCCTCTTCTCCTCCTCACTCTCTCCTCTTTTCCTTCCACCTTCTCTCTCTCTGCCGTTGTTCCCTTTCCCCCTTTCTCTCTTTTTTATCAATCCGTGTCTCAGCTCCTCAGATCTCGCTGCTCTGCTTCTTGTCTTTCCCTCCCTCAGTCTCTCTGATGTGTTGCCGCGCTGTTGCCGTAGCAACATGTGATTTGGGACACTCTGTACACCGTCTGGATGTGTGTGTGTGTGTGTGTGCGCGAGACGACGGGGGTGGGGGGTATAATGTGTCCAAAACAAAGAAGGAATATGTTTATGTGAAAGTGAGAATAGCGGCACAAGTAAATAATTAAATGAGGATGGCAAATAGTTAACGATTAAATCACTGAAGTAAATTTACGAAGGAGAGGTGGAATTAGTGGTTTATGACGAATCATCAGTATGAATATTAAGAAGAGAAAACAGAAAAAAAATACCACTCAGAGCAGAATAGAAAGCGATGAATACATTAACCTTATTCAGCTGGCGTCGAACAGGAGGAGAGGGGGAGGTGAGAAGAACCGATGAGGGAAATGGAGAAAGAGAAGTGGAGAAGCTTAGGAGGGAAGGAAAGGAAACATGACGGAAGAAAGGAGGAGATAGACTGAGGAAAGACGAGCAAGGACGGGGAAGGAAAACCCAAAACAAAACACGTCTTCATCTGACACCAGAAGTAAAATCAGGGAAGACATCCAACTCGAAATGCGCTTTCTTGGAAGAGAGAAGGTTTTCACGGGAGAGGAGGTGAGCGCTGGAGAAGGTTAAAGCAGAATAGAGGCCTCAGTGTGTTGGTGTACCAGTGCAGGCCTGGTTGCCTGGTAACGGTTGCAGGGTAAAGTCTCAGCCGTCTGATTGGAGGAGTGTGGTGTGACTCAGCCTTATGTTGCACAGCCATTCCTCTGTGAAAAGCAACAGAGGTCTGGAAAAATTTAAACTCAGTCGCTGAGCAGGAAAAGGTTGCTGACTCGGTGTTATGTGCTGCTGAGAGCGGCGAGGAGGAACCAGAGCGGGGAAGCTGCGGCCCGACAGACAAACAATGGGCTGAAACTCTATAAAGCTCCATAAAGCTGAGGGCAGATACAGATTCAGCTGATAACTCTCTGCAGGCTTATTATGAGCGACACCTTTCTAACTGCCGCAATGTTTTCACGTTGTCATTGTTATTTCAAAAATAACGATCATGGCCGACAAATTTCTTCAAATAAACTGAACATTTCTTATTTTATGCATTAAATTCCTCAAATTTCCATAAATCTACAAGATTTTAAATATTTTTAAATAACCATGCACAATCTTGATGGGAATGAAATTCAGTTGCTCAACCCCTTAAATTTACATATACTGTTCCAGTTCCAGTTAAATCTCTAATCTGTTGACGTGGTTCTGTTCTCTTGTGAATGTAGACTGACTCCAAAGTGTAAGTGAGGGAAGCAGAGTCTTAGAACCCTCATGAGACGAGACTCACCTGGGACACTGTTAATGAGGGTGAATACACCATCTACCCACCACTCCCACCTCTGCACCATCTGTTTTCCTGCTCTATACGACCACATTACGACCCGATCAGGCTTCGGCGAGGGGCTACGTACCAGTAAAGATGGGGCAAAGCTTCTCCCAGCAGGTGATGCCACCCTCAGAGGTGAACTGACCCAGGGCGACCTCCAGGAAGAAGACCGGCAGACCTCCGCCAAACAGGAAGATGAAGTAGGGGATGAGAAATGCACCTGGGTGGAGGGAAGGAAGGATGGAGCAACAGCGGGAAAGACAGAGAGAGAAGATGACACACAGAAATGGTTGAAGGAAAGAAATTGAAGATGAAGAATGGGGGGAAGGAGGTAAAAGATAGGAACGAAAATGTAATCAGCACAAATTCAAAGCAGAATCAATGTTGAAAAAGAGATGTTTGATAAGCAAATCTTGTTTTAATGCCTTACCTCCACCATTCTTATAGCAGAGGTACGGGAAACGCCAGACGTTCCCTAAACCAACAAAGCCGCCGGCCACAGACAGAACAAAGTCCAACTTGCTGGCCCACTTCTCCCGCTGGGGGTGTTTGCCCTCTGCCTCGTCTTCAGGCCGGGTGCCAGGGCTCTTGCCAGGAGATGGCTTCAGAGTGTCCTTATGGAAGTCCTTCAGGCACTGAAGTTTCTCTTTTTGAGCCATTCTGTGGAAACAGGAGACAGAGAAACAATCCAGTGAGAATGGGGGCCGAAATTAATCGATTGACGGCAGCCTTCATCGTTCATCATCGATCTATAAATCCAGATTTTAACAGAACCACTTGATGGTGTCTGGCTACATGCCAAAGTGGGTGGTAGACCAACACATCAGCCACAACCCAAGGCTTTCCAGCATTTGGCTGGTGGTCGTTTCTCAGGCTGTTAACCAACTAAAATTAACTGGGACTGAAACCTTTCATGCATGTGTTCAAATGAATAGAGGAGAAACTAGGCATTGTACCATCATTCACACATGCTCTTTGTACTGCTGCACTGTTTCCAACAGGTCTATATATATGTGTATTACTTTCATTACAATTCAGAGGTCTGGGATATTTTCAGCAAGGAGTCAACTGCACCAGCAAATACGCAAACTATAATAGTCGCAATGGGAATCAAACTTGTGATTTTGGACTTGCAGAAGCAATACCTGTCCCAAATAGATGTCTGGTGCACTTAAAATAACTTTTGACCATTCAGGTGATGTGCAGTAAACGTACATTATTATAATATCAGGCCTGAGTAAGGAGTGTAATACTGACTTTTCCTACTTCCAAGAATAAAGCGTGTTTTGTGCTACACGTGAAGCAATGAGGAGCAATGACGGATGTTTAAAATGATCATTGACACCTTTCTCTAAACCCCAAACCTCAGAAGCCATCGTCAAAAGGTGGAGGGCAACGTCTGTAGCGAACCATTAAAGAAGATAACTTCCCCTTGTCTTGTTTGACAAGACACATTTTCTAGCTGTTCTTTACTGTAAGCCATCCATTACGAAGTGACTCATACTCGCGAGGTTGGAGCGTACAAGTGGCAACAGGCTTCCCTCAGTCGTGTAAACTGTTCGTGCAAGACATCACAATATCATTAACTAACTACGAGGCTTAGCTCTTGGCTTCACCGGTGAGATACTTCGTGCCAAAACACGTGCATGTGTGTATTGATATTCATTAACAGTTTGATTGCATTACATTACAAATCTGGTTATATTGCCATTCTCAGGGCCAACACTGGCTGTAAAACCTTACCTACAAAACCAATAATAGCTGTTTATCTTTAATTGATGACTCTCTAAGGATGTAATTACAGCTTAAGTGGTTTTTCTTCATACCGCATTAGAAAAGCTTACTTGGTGGATTTTTTGTTTTTGGTTCATTTATGTTTGAACGGCTCAGTCTGGTTATTTTATGCCAGCTCAGATCAAATGGTGTAAATGTGATCTGGTCAAATGAACTAAAGTGCAGAAGGGACACCCAGCAGCGACACCGAATACCAGGCGAAACAGTGCACCAGATTGGAGTTAGGCTCTGATAGCGAGTCCATTATGGATCCAGTTGAATTTGTAAAAAAAACCTAACAAAAAAAAACATGTTATATTAGCAAAGTGCAAAACATGCAAAGTTGTGTTGTGCATAAACCCTCGATTTTGTGCCATCGTGTAAACCACCGCCATGACAAAGACTGCACCAACAAATGTTCTGGTTACTTCAAGGCACACAAAACTGAAGTGGAGAGTTGAAGGTGAGCTGAAGTTACTTTTTTTTAAATGTACCTGCTCTGAATGTTAGCTACAGCTAAACAAAACCAAAACTTCACAAAATGTCAGTTTCAGGGTTTAAGTCAGGGATGTTCACCTGTATGTGTATGAGAGGAAAAACTGAACTCTATCTATCCCTTCTGTTCCTCCTCCCTCCTTTGTTCATTAAAACTATTAAAGGCGACTCCGTGATTGGTCGGCCGTCTGAGCAGAAGCTGTCAACGTCCACCTGACAATGCCCACGTGAGACTGAGTTAGAGGGAGAGACAGACATACTTTGTAGTCAGCAGACGTCTGTCTCTGTGGAAAATGTCTTTATCTCTTTCCATCTGTCAGTCTGCTGTGCTTCCAGTCTCTCTCTTTGTCTCTCACTGGCTTTCTTTTGAGATATTTCCAATGGAATCGCAATCATAATTATATTTCCCAAAAATATTCTTTGTGTATAGGTCTGCACAAAGATAAAATGAGAGAGCCTGGGAAGACAGAAAAAGGAGAAGAAATTAGACTTTCCTGTATTCTGTCTCTCTGTACAGTGCATACGCCATCTTCTGTTTCTCATGAGCCTCAAACAAGTTACTGATTTCACAATAACACACCTACATTTCCCTTCATGACTAACTTCCTTGACAGTTAATTAACAACACTAAGAGGAAACTCAAAGTACTTGCTTTGTATGTGTGTGCGTGTCTAAGCATTTCCTGTTTGCAGAGACAGTGGACTCCATTGTGTCTGTGACAAACTGTTAACAGCAGCAGATAGAAATGTTCATGAGTGATAGTTATATTACTTCCAGTATGGAAGTGGACTGAGATGTTAATGTGACTAACAGAACCAGCACTCTGACGCTCTTTGACCACTGAGAGGACGCAATCATGAGGCTGTGTTTACACAAACACTTGAATTAACTGATTAGGAAAAAATGGTTAGGATTTAGAACGCGATGTTCCAGGATCTAAATGAATTATATCTGCAGAAAAGCAGAAGTCTTAGGCACAAAATGTGTTTAATTCATTTAAAGGAACGGTATCATGTTTATGGATGCATTTTAGTGTAACTGTGGTTCATTTTGGAACAGCTAAAAACACAAACAATCTCTATCAATCTACTACTAATAAGAAATAAAATAGGATCAACACTGCTGTAGAGTTGAGTGTCATCAGCAAATAAATTAAAAAACCAAACAAACAAACAAACACAATCCTTGTGGATGACGACCCCGATTAGTAACACATAAAGGTTGAAAATTAGAGGAACTGAGCCCTGCGGCACTCCATGAAAGCTTTTGTTAACTCACCTGCATAACAGCTGCCAGCGATATGAGTGAGTGATACGTGTCAAAGGAGACGCAGGCTTGGTTACAAAGGGCCAAAGATACGCGTGATTCGATTGATGCAAACCATTTCAATACACAATCACACCAACAACTAACAATTACAAAACTGAGGCTCACTCATGCTAATCCACCGACCGATAACAATCTGACAAAAATGGTCAAAGGTCCAGAGAATCCCGCAAAATATTTAGTCCAAAACACAATAATAATCATTTTGTCATCTCAATAATAATCTTCCAGCTCCCTTTGTTTTAACTCCACTAAACATGCACACATAGGCATCATGTTGGTTTTAAAATTACCTTTTTTTAGAGAATGCTTCAATATTGTTTGAGAAACCTATGTAAAATATTCATTTTCTGCTGCATTGGTATCAGTTTTTATTGAACTTGGACTAGAGAAGGATGAAGTGCTGTGGTCCCGTTATTTTTTCCAGCTAATAAGGCCCAGACATTCTCATCTGAAGGCTTCTGTTTGCAAGAAAATATCCAGGTTGAAAAAAAAACCCTTTTACTTCAATGTATTCATCAATTCATGGGTGTGTCCAAAACTGCACCTGTATTCCAAATAGTTCAAGAACAGTTTTCGGTTTACTTCGGGTATGCCTTGGCGAATTCTAGGACTGGTGTATTAAACAAATATTTGTTTTTTAACAGGCTGATCTCCAGGATATGAGCCTTATTTTCATATTGAGCTCTTCTTTGGAATTATCTTGCATATTCAGTCATCTGCAACACACAACAACGTAACAACGTCTGTGCCGCTGAACAAGAGGAAGAAGACACGGGAGAAGCAGGGAAGGAGGATGATGAGAGTTAATGAGATCCACAATCAATAGTGATGCGCATTAATATAAATTATTAAAGAATGATTCTCTGTGTTAATACAAATAGATGTTTGTTTCGCCACTTTATGTTTCTGCATCCTCCTGCAACCCTGTCGAGTTCACAAAGCTTTTACAATGTCATCATTGTGCTTACCACAGTGGCGATATACCATGCGCACATAATATAACTTCTTAATGTGTAAACTAGTTTGTTTAAAGGAATTTTTAAAAAATGGCTGCTACATTTCTTGTATCATAAAAGAATATAATAAAATGTAAAAACTGCTGACAAATATTCATTAAAAGCCTGATGCCAAAGCAAATGGCGCCACTGTGCACGTTAAAAAATGCTTTAGAGACTTTGTTAATACAAAGCACGCTTCTCTTGGGTTCCATTGAGACTTGCATCAACAACTGGTTCTTGCATCATCAAGTTGTGTGTTAATTAGCGCGTAAGCATATGAACATCTGGGTGGAACTGCTGCTCCTTTGCATGGAAAGGAGCCAGATGAGGTGTTTCCAGCATCCTCCAGGAAGAGCTGCAGGCTTCAGAAGAAGGACGTATGGACCCTACTTTGCTCACTTTGCTACCACCATGACCCCAGCCCTGGATAAGCAGCGGAGAAAGGATGGAAGTCAGTGGTGAGCATGAGCACAAGTAGCCGCCTTGGCTATATAGCCAAAAAAAACAGTGGCACCGAGAGAGGCTCCAACAGGAAACCCAAATTAGATGACATCACCGTACAGGTTTCCAGTTTGATTTTCAGACGAGTAATTTGCAGATTCACTTTTCAAATAAACAAAGTTTTCTTCAGGCGGTGAAAGTCTTCAGAGTTGCTGTTATAAGTTCTCAGCAGTGATATATTAGCAGGAAATGTTGTTGCCTACAGAGCGACCTCCAGAGAGCGATGCTGGCTGTGGGAACCGCAATGAACTGTGGGATGGTTTAAAGCTCAGGCCAAGAGCTCACTGTAAAACATAGAGACTCATTGTCTGCTGTGTGTGTGTGTGTGTGTGTGTGTGTGTGTGTGTGTGTGTGATGGCTGGACCCAGACTCATGTAGTGACTTCAGAACTCAGTGAAACACACACACTAACCACTTACATAACACACTCTCCTATTTTAAGACCATGTACATTTCCACTCGGCTGACTGACTATTAAATCCCCTCCTCTCCTCCCTCCAGCTCCTCCTCCTCCTCTGCCGCTCCACATTTCTTCCACTCCCTCTCCTCTTTTCTTTTTTTTCCTTTCCTCCTCCCCCGGTTCCTTTTTTCCTCTTTTCTCCCCCAGCTCCCTCTTCATCTTTGCACCTCCCTTTTTTCATTTCTCCTCTCTCATCTCTTCCAGTTCTCCTAAAGTTTCCTCCATCATTTATCCCTCATTGTGTTCCTAACCTCCACCTTTTCCTCTTTCTGCTTCCTCTCCTCCTCTGCTCACTCATCCTTTTCCTCCTGTGTCACTTATCTTCTAATCAGCTCCTCCTCAGTGTCTCCTCGTCCTCGTTTTTCCTCCACTCTACTACCTCCCCCCTCCTCCTGTCCTTCAGCACCCGTCCAATCCTTTGTCCTTCTCCCCTCTTTATACTCATTCTGCCGTTCACCTACTCTAATTGCATTTACTTCACTCCCTCCTGCCTCCCTTTGCATCTTCCTTTTCCTGCCACGCATTCCCTCTCCCTCATTTTACACATTCCATGTCCCTCCTTGTCTGTCTGACTTTCATTTTAGAGAAATAGAAAGAGACAGAAGTTATTGTGTGTATAATTGTGACAGGAAATGAGGAAAGGAGGGGGGCAGAGAGAGAAAGGGAGAGAGAAGTGCAGTTAAAAGCTAACTGAGTGCTCTGGTAGCGCACCTGTCCAAGCACCAAGGCCAGAGACCCGGGTTCAATTCCAACCCGAGGCCCTTTCCCCTCTCTCCCCCACTTCCTGTCTGTCCACTAAAAAAATATCTGAGAAAGTGACATAAAGGTGAGTCAAAAAAACAAAGCAACAGGTATGCAGACACCGACAGTGGTAACTAAAAATGAAACGTCACAAATTCACAGAATGTGACGCATAAAAGTGAGTCACGCGCGTTTAAAGACAAAAATAGACGTGACTGTCAAGAGCGACAAAGACTATCGAGAAGGAAGTAGGAAAAGCAACATATGACTGAAAAGGTGCACACCTCTCTGTTTTTCTTTAACTTAGAGTCAACAGTCACTATTGATCCTTGTAAGTTTATGCTTTTTTTCATTCTACTGCTGCAGGTTACAGCAGTTCAGCAGGCTTCAGTCCTGCTAACACACGCTGCCAACATCATGATCATCATGAAACACTCCGGGAATATGATGGTTATGCATGTGCAGCATCAGTATCATTTCGAAATTTCCAAAAAACTGAGGGTTGTTTTGGTCGCTCGGAGGAGGCGCTCTTATCCTGAGTGAGTCACTCTAACGCTATGCGGGGGGGCTTATCGTGAATTGCGTGCTTGCTGCAGGACCACATCGCCTTTTATCAATTTAACCTCGCATTCATGTCTTATCAGATATGTCGGAAGTACAAACTGTTAACTTGCAAATTCCACATGAACACTGAGGAGTCAGACCATAAAACATTCTGCTGCCAGGAAGTCTGAGTCATATGAAAAAAGCCAAATGTAACGGTACTCGTACCCACATCAACCACAGCCATCATTTACCACCTATTCGTTCGACTTGTGCATTGAGCCTTCCTTGAAGTGCGTCGGTCATCACTAAATCAATGTGGCAGTTAAGAACTGCAACACACTGTATTACGATGACAGGTCATGATATCCTGCATGAGGCAAAATATTTGAAAGCTCATCCTATAAGAATGCACGACTTCTTGTTGTTGAAGCCTGCACCAACAGACTGTTGAACATCCAGTAGATGTTGTGCAACATTAACATTGGTTTGGAGCTGTGTTTGTGTGCACTGGATGAATCAAAGTCCAACTATCACTTTCTTTTCAGCTCCGTTTTGCTTTCCAGGAACTCCTTTGGGAAATAACCGACTCTTTAGCTGCTAAATGCTTCACTAAGTTCAGCAGCTGGTCAATAATTTCATATGTCTGCCATCTGGTGCTGGACAGGTTGTGCACAGTGGGTTTTTAGGGGTTTTTCACTGAAAACAGCTTCATGTTGTGGCTGAAAAAGACACTTTGGGAGAGGTGTGGGAGAACTGGAAAAGTTGCAGGGTAGAAAGTCAAAAGAATGAGCTGAGAGATGCTATAAAGCACTGCAGAGCTGAGGGGAACTGTGTGGTGTTCATCACCATGAGCAGGCCCCTTTCCTACTGGGAGAAGTTGTGATCTATTCCAAGAAATTTTAAGATGTGACGTTGAGCTTTGCAAAACTGAAGTAATCATTTTACAGACACAACTATTAATGCATAAAATAACCAGATTAACTGAAAATGAAAATAATCCTTACTTCCGTCACTACTATGAATTTGTTATGCTTGTTTGTCAGATCTGCTTCCTTGCTTTGACGCCATCTAGTGGTAGCACGGAGAATGGCGCAGTAGCAAACAGCCTCATGTGTTAATAACAATGCTAATAGTCACACATGCTACAGCTACTTAGAGGATTTGCGAAAAATGCATGAATCACAATTATTTTAAAGATGACACAATCAAATAAAAATTCACCACATGGACACTTTGAGATAAGTGTTACGGTCAGCAGTTAATTTAGGAATATTACGCAGTATAAGCATCTCTCTTGTGTTTTATTGGAGTGTCTTCAACCCCTGCCTCCTCAATCTCCTCCTTTTTTTCAGCCTGGTGGCCAAAAGGGGGCGCTGGTCTATTCCAGCCATTTCACCTTCAAAACAGACTGATGGGCTTCTATCATACTGACGGTGTGTGACGATTTACACTAATATGTCCAATAATATGTCATGACAGCATCTGACAAAGCTGCTGACCACAATTATTAGATCCAGAAACAACACAATTAAACAAAAATCATACACGATCAATGGGGCAGCTCTAACGGCACTGAAGGTGTTGTGTACTGACTGAGTGTATGAGTGTATCTGGGTCAGTGGCTCGCTGGTTGCAGTGGCAGTGAAGGTCCAGTCAGAACTGAAGTGAAGGACACACGGTCATAAAGGTTTGATAGCAGCTCCTGCAGCGTAACGGGCCGATGCTTTCATTCACTGTCGGCTCTCTATCAGTTTTCATTTATAGAAGCTAGTCTGGAAAGGCTGCTGTGCCACACACACACACACACACACACACACACACTCCACTAACCTCAGGTTACTGACTTAATAAATTATTTAACAGCAAACAAGCCTACAGTTAATAAAGGAGCGTTCAGTGCTGCTTTGACTGAGTGACATGAGAACCAACAGCCATTACTCAAAAACTACTAAACTCCAGCACATTTTCACTTCTCTCAGTCGCCATTTGATGTAACACTGCAATCGCCAAGCAGCAACAGCCTATGAAATCTGTTAAATTTGCTTCTGCAAACATGCAACTGGATCCTTTTCCCTTGAAATACCTCGTGGCACACAGGAAGCGATGCGTTTCATGTGTTCGAGTGATGTTTTTTTCATAATTGGATGAAGAACTGGGAACTCGGCACGAGCAGCGACTGGCTGAGCAGCAAGAGGAAAGTGCGCCACCTACAAAAGCTGGAACTCCATCCAAATAGAAATCAAAGGATCTTGAGGATTACTACCTTAAATCTTAGTTCAAGCAACCTTAAAATGCATCAGCGTTTCAAGGTGTTCACACATTAGAAGAATTGTGAAAAATGACTAATTCATGCATTGATTCATGATGTGTCAATGATTCAAGCTCAAGCTTGAGCGCAGATATACAGGAAGTTACATAGGGCAGATGCTGACTTACCAAAAGTCACACACACACATGCATGCACGCACGCACGTACACACACACAGGACACAAAGAGAGCATTATAGTCAAGCCTGAGGTGTGTCCCTGGATGTGATAGCTCTGATGCTGTCCTGAGCTCACAGTGGCCGATTCAGAAGAGTGTCAAACATCAGATCAACAAGGACTCTACCGGCAGCAACGATTAGATTAAAGTCAGGGCCAGCAGCTCACTCACACACACACACACACACACACACACACACACACACACACACACACACAGCTTTGTGTCTGCAGAGTTGTAACCACGGTAGGACCTGTATAGCAGCTTATCAGTCAGTCAGTCAGTGTCATCCAGCAGGACAACAATGAAGCATTGAAGGTTCCAACCCGACTACATTGACAAAAGCCCCCACAATTTGAAGCTGTTCTTTATTTCTTTGTGCACTTAGTTTCAGTTGCTTTTTCTGCCACCTTCTACACTTCCCCAAAAAGCTAACTAAGAGTGTCACCATATCTTAAAGAGCCATCAAAAACTTCTTCACTCTGGGTTTCAGGGGAGGGTTTTATGGTCCCGCGGTGGTCTAAAGCTGTTTCAGGGGATTTTCCATCCTGAAAAAAAGTCTCATTCGGGGCAGAACACTGAGTCTCTGCAATTTGAGCGCAAACTACCTGCAACAGACAGCTGCGAATAAAGTATCACCCTCAAAACCTTTATCAGCTCAACCTTGCAGCACATGTACCACAACACCAAACATGGTCATCTTCGATAGGGCCGGAGTCAGATAGCGTGTTGACTCTGAACTCTGAATTTTGAAACTGCTTATCAAATCTATTCAGGCTTAGCTTTAACCAATTTTAAATTTAAAGTCACAATTTGATAAATAAGACCTAAAATGAAAGTTTTGCATTTTCTTATCTATTCACACACATCTTCCTGAATGTTTTGCACCGTGCACTTTGTTAATTGAAAAAAAAAAAAATCCATTAGAGGTTTGTTAGACTGCGCGTGAACAGCTCTGGGTAATTTTCCAGTGCTGAAACTGATCCAAAATGGAACCAGCTATCACAACCCAACCCTTCTGAAGCAACGGCGCAGCTCTACTTACAGCTTTTTTCTTTTTCAGCCATTACAAGACACACGCTACACAGAAACTCACCACTAACAGACCCAAAGATGAACACCCAATGCACCAATCAAAACGCACAGTTATATGCATTTGACATTTGAGGTGCTCTGTCTAAACTTCCCGCGCGCTGTCAATAACACAGCGGGATTTTTGCAGAATTGTCCAAAATATAAATAATCGCACTTTTTGTGCACATTGAAACGAAGCTCTAAACGTATTGAATTATCCCAGCAGGTTAAACACCGAGGCCAAAAACACCCAATCAAACCCCGAGATCCGACAGAGGGAGAAAGAGGGAGCGCGAGGCAGAGCGCGAGGGAGAAAAAGAGGAAGCGAGACAAAGATAGAGAGACTGAGAGAGAGAGAGAGAGAGAGAGAGAGAGAGAGAGAGAGAGGGCGCGCGCAGCAGAGGAGGCTCGTTGTGAGGAGAAGCGGCGCACGGTGCGCAACGTGCGCCCGACGAGCATCTCCGCCTTCTCACTTCCCCTTTATGGCTCAGTGAAATAACGGAATTAAATGAAACAAGGTCAGTAAAATAAAGCGAAATAAATTACATTTCTGTTTCCTTCCATTTGAATAAACTGCAAATATACACAGAATCTACACAGTGAAAAAAAAAGAGTGTATGGTTGTATGTATACATTAAAGAAAATAACCTACAGACCTAAAGTCTAACAAATGGACTGCCCGACTGCCTAAACAAGACTGAAAAACAACAAGAAAGACAAAATGATAAAAAAAAAAATACAAATAAAAGCCTTTCTAAAAGCGCCTGACGCACGCATGTCAATCAGTCTGCACCTAGCACGTGAAAAACACATGGAGGAAAAATTAAACGCATTTCACGGATCGTGTTCGTGCAGCATTCAAAGCTGCGAAGAAACAGCAAATTCACCAGCGACCCTTCCTGAGACGGAGAGGGAGAGGGAGCAGTCTTTATCTGAATCCACATCGCAGCCTCCTCACCAGGAAACACATCCCTGCATACAAATAAAACCACCACAAAATACACCAAAAACTCATTCTTTCTTTCCCCCTAAACGTCTCTTAATTGCATCTCTTGTTTTGCCAAAAAAGAGAGAACTGCTTTCATTCAGACGCGGTCCAGATGCAAATAAACACATTCAAATCCTATTTCTAATAAAAATCATAAGGACGGCTGAGAGCAGCACAGTCATCCCTCCCTGCTTGCTTTATAGGTGTGCAACGAGGATGTCGTTTTTTTCCCGTTACCTGTTCTGTTGTTATTATTTTGTCCTCTTAATGTCCTCTGAGCGCGGTCCCTTCTCCGTTCTTGTCCGTGTCCTCTTGTGTCCGTGAGAGCGACTGAGGGCGAGACGCGTCGGTTGCCTATATTTTAGCCTGCTTATAAGCCTCTCTTTCTGACCTTTGTCTCTTAAAACGGGGGGACCAGAGACATCAGCGGCAGTGGAAAATCACCGGCCTGCCTCCTCTCAGAGCAACAGGAGAGCTGTGTGTCTGACGCCTTCACGGACCGCGCGCAACCTCGGAATTCTTTCTACTACGCCGCTGCGCGAGCGAAGCCGCAGAAAGAAGGGCTGGAAGTGCAAACTGTGCCGATCGGTGCATCTTTCCAAACACGATGGATGAACCCCAAAATACACTGGTGGAAAAGAATATATTTTATAGTTCATTTTTTCATTTTTCAAACTAGGAAGCACAGCTTTACGGGAGGCACTTGAACTCAGCACTAAGGAGCTTTAAAGTGGCAGTTCCTCCACCCATTTCACGAGTTGGTTGGTATCGTTACTGGCTCTCACGGGCACACGCTCAGATGCTCAGGCGCGCTCCCGGCAGCACCCCCACCCTCCTCCTATATGCGAGCGACCGAGGGCAGGCGCCGGAGTGCACGCGGCGGTGGACATAAAGGAAACAGTGTGCAGACAAACAGCAGCAGCGCTCGTTCATTTTGTATCTGAGGCAGTCTCTGCAGATGGTTTATAGTGTTTTATATATCGTATTAGTATTAGTATATTTAGTATTTATATTCCAATAGTAATAATAGTCTCTACGACTCCATGTCCTCATTCCTATAGGTACTTATTGTATTGTGTGATGTGAAGTTTCAGTGCATGGTCCCAACATACAAATTACATTTTACTATATTTTGCTTATAGTTTTAAAAAGTTTAATGCAGGCTCACAACAGTTTGCATGAATTTGTTGGTCATTTTCTCCAGCACGCTTTTCTTTTGTTTTTCCATGAGGTATCTTTATAACTAATGGTTGGATTTCCATGAAATAATAAGAGAATAAATTGAGAATAACAATGATCCTCAGAGAATGAATGCAGTGTTTTGATGATTTAATAGCGCCCCAATAAGGCCAAACATGCTCCTAATGGGCAGCTCGCTGTTAAATTTACTGAGCACACTAATGCTCTGCAACAAATGTGCTGAAATGGATGCAGGGACTCCAAATCTTATTTAATTCGAGGAAACATTTCAGGCCGGTGGGAATTCAAGCATTATAATAACAACCGTAGTGGCTGGTGATCCAAAAGTCGAGGCTACTTCCTGATCAGAACAAACGTTTGCTTTGTGTTTGATGCATCAAAGAGCAGTCAGGAGAGCAATCGGAGGTCACAGGTCAGCTTCACTACAGACTCTGAGCTGGACGTGTTCATCTGCTCCCCGCTGCTTCCCTTCAGTCACATCGACCATTTGACAACCAGTGCTGGATCATAATAGGTGTGCATGTGTGAGTGTAGGTGAGGTGATGTACAGGTATCAGGTAGCCATTCCACAGCTTGGACACAGTTTTCCAAAGCTGGCAGTAAATCCAATCCACAATGCAGCAACAGGTTAGGCGTCGGCAGCACTTCCTGGATCTTACATGTGGATTTCCAACAGTAAACAGTATTCTGTCGGCTGTCGCAGCTTCCTGGATGAACAGTGATTTATGCCTCGAGTCGGGATCACGCCGCAAACTTTACACACAAGCCGATGGCGATCAAGCTGATGTCCTCCCTCATCGCCACACAGGCCGCCTAAGCTGATGTTCTGAGCAATGAATAAGAGCTTTTAGGTAGGCAGGATTGGTATTGGCTGGAAGACGGTTATTGGGGTACGGATGAAGTAGGTGTGAATGGTAGGAATTAACTCCTGACCGTTGGGGAAAGACGTAATTTAGACGACTGGGCCGCTACGGAGTAGATGAAAGATTTGAATACTTTGATAGACGTATCTGTACGATGCTACACTCACATATCAGGGAGGACATACACAGATGACTGAGCAAACTGCCATCCATTGTGTTGCAGAGGTAGACCCTGGCTAAGCCGAATGCCTTTTGTCATGCAGACATTTTGGTTCATGTTCACCTTTGCTCTAATTTGATCGTGTTTCAGCGATCACTTAGCTCCACCTTTCTGCCTCGCAGCTTTTACTAAATTCCTCTGCTGTGCCACTTTAAGCCAGGTTTGAGAAGCGTTTCCAGCAGCTACGATGGAAACTTTCTTGCTCTAGGGGCCAAAATCCTTGACCAGTTCATTCTGTTTATAACTCCCGGGACAATGTGTTGACAGACCTATGCCCTAAAAACTCTTTATATCCTTGTCTTATCTTGAGCCCTTGACTGGCAGTGAATGTCACCCCTGCATTGTCTTTCAAACGCTATCTTACTACTTTGTTTACACTGGCTTTGTGTAATGACTGACAGCCCCCTCCCTGATGCATGTTGCAGTTTTGAGAGGCACAAACCATGAAATGAGATAATATGATAAGAAGAGATAAGAATAACAGACTTAAAGCCATAATACAAAATAATCTGAACATTTGTACTGAGAGAGGAATCAAACTGGATGTATATGTATAAAACTACGAATACTGTGTGCAGGTCTAAGCTTAGGAGATCTTAAATATAATTCATCCACAGATCTCTGTGGTGGTCCCAGGAATATATGTTCTTAAAGTGTACTGCAGCAGCACAACATGTGACATGGTTCAGCTATGTTTGAGTCTGAAAAATGGAGAAAATGACCCTTTTCAACCAAAAATGACTCCGGCCCTCGATCCAGTTCTCTTCAGGATTTTTGGAAACTTGGTGCCATCTAGCTAACAAACTCATGTTTCCACCAGTTTTGTGCAGAACCGTTGCAATCAAGGGTGCATCACCAACAGAGGACCATGCACAATGCACAATGGAAGCAAACAGCAGCAGCAAGAAGGTGGATTGCACTGATTACTTGCAAGCATTTGTTCTGTTATTACACATGCATTTATCTGAAAAAGAAACATGGACCAACTCTTACTGATTAGTAGACATATTCCCTATTGCTGCTACTTTATTTCTGGTCCAAATGCTCTGACCAGTTCAAAATTAAATGCACAAACCAGAACAAAACCTGTTCCAAGCTGGTGGAAAAGGGGAAAGAGTAGAAGTAAATGGTAGAGCTTCTTAACTAGTCAGTATATTATAAAGTTTACACAAGGTGAAACGTATGAGATGACATATAGTATGTAAAGTTGAGTATTTTCTGCTTTTTATTGGCGCATGTGCATAAAGAGTGAATGACATGACTGGCGCGTGACGGCATATGTATACATACATAGCAGGATGATTAATGACAGAGATTAAAGACGGTGCAGTTGGGTTGTTACTAAAGGGACGGAGATTACGTAAATGGTCTTGTGCACATAACCACTGATCTCAGACAAAAGGCCACTGGAAGACCTCATGATGCAGCCCACACACTGTCATGGCTGTAAAAACAAAAGGGACATTACACACCGGGGACATTACACACCGGGACTAATGTTGTGAAAACAGGCGCACTGTGGTTATGTTCAGGCACCAAGACTAGCTGGTTCGGGTTCAAATAAGTATTATCATTAGTAATATTGTCTCATAATATGTTCATTGTTATGCACTAATATACGAGGTACACCTACTTGGCAACAAACCTAATTCTGATCCTGATTCTCACCACCTGGAGACATTTTCACCTTCCAAGAACAGGTTGACGTTTGCAGACTTGAAAAACTTGAAATTCTGAACCTTAAAGGCAAATAGCACAGTGTAACAGAGAGATTAAAGAGCGGTTGACTGATGTGGGATCTCACAGAGTCGCTCATCTGTTATGTCCATACCAGTAAAACCGAACTGACCAGATGGACCATATAGTTCCTTCTACAGTGACTATACAGCAGGACATGCTTAACATGCTGTCATACAAGATGTTGGAATGGAAACTCAGCATGTCTGAAAAGGGGCTGACTTCACAAAAACATCCTCAGGCTAAAAGAAGCTCTTAACTATTTGAGATATGAAAACCCCCTGAAAATAAGGGTGTCACAGTTATGGCTGAGTCCCATCTTTTTTCTCTGGTGTTTTCCTTATGTTTCCTCCGGCCGGACCGTTGTTCCAGCCACCGCGCTGCTTTAATTTTGAGACATCTCCAGTTTTCTTAGTGCATAGTTTTCTGGTGTTGTTGCTGCAAGTGAACCGGAATTTCTTTTCCGTGTGCTCCAGGATCTCCAGTCATCTGCCTGTTTGTTCACCTGCTGTCTCCAACCTGCTGACACCACGATCGTCAACCCTGCCCGACTGGTCCCAGCATTTCTCCTCAGCCCCCCCTGCTCTTTGCTTCACTTCTTCAAAGTCTGTGTCTGGGTTTGGGTCGTCTTTTCAGAACCGTGACAAAGGCTCGTGTCGGTCACTTTACGATTGCTACGAAGTTTTTGTTGTGAGACTAATTCACGAAGCATTTTAGCGCTGAAAGTCTGAGGCGGTCCAGGTGACCCCTGAGTCAGGACATGCTCACAGTCAGTCATGTGCTGCAGGTGATGCTTCTCGTTGTATCGGTGGTTTTGGAACGCAATGATAATGAACTTTCAAGGACAAATTCTGATCGCATGCGAGAACGGTTCAAAGACGTGAGAGATTCTCAGCGCCTCGCAGGCGCCAGATAGATAGATAGATAGATAGATAGATAGATATTAAGCAGGTCAAATATCTGGTCTGGACGGGTTGGGGAGCCATGCAATGAGCTACAGCCAGCGAGAGGAGATACAGGTTTGGGGAGGGGAGGAGGAGAGAGCAGCAGCCAGAAACCACGTCCAAACCACAACCACTTCTTTTTCTTAATTGTTTTTTTTCACTGCATGGCGTACTTCCATTATTGAAGAGAAAAATCGGGGTATCGCGTCACTTCCTGTGTCACTTCTCGCTTATTTTAGTGACAAAACGTGGTTTGGAGACCAGACCGAGTCGTCAGGGATTCTTCTCGTTGGAAGATCTTGTAATGTTTGACACCCTGTGCAGCGATCTGACGACTTTCAAAGTCCCTAAGTCAAACTTGCTTTCAGCAGCTTTGTGAAAAGGTCTTTGCCTGAACTTTTAGTGCCATTTAGGAGGACATTTGAATGCTAAGACACGGCCACCGGCTCAGAGGACATTCTGAATTGCAGAAATGTGATACTGTACTTCAACCCGCTTGGTTGCGAATTAATTTGGCATCAAAATGCAGAAACACTTGAGCTAAATCCACAGGCAACGAGCAGAGCAAGCGGCATTAGCACCTCTGGCTTCATTTCACATTCCCACAAACACAACTGGCCGAGAGGGAAGCCAGCTTGGATTTCTGTGCTTTTTGCTGTAGCGGATACTTTCACTGCGTGGCGTCGAACTGGGAGGTAAAAAGAAATAAATTCCTGCATATTATAACACTTCTGGACAATTGGAAGCACAACTTTTTCTATGCTGTGGAAGAAATCAACAATCATCATTTCTCCTATTTGTGTGCAGCATTTCAGTGGTGCGATACCATCAGTAAGCTCACAGCTCACCACTTGCACTGCACCGTATGCACGTTGAGTATAGATGATGTGCATTACTGACGTGCTCATGAGTCAGCACAACTGTAAGCAGCTCATCAGTTGCTTATGGCGATGAGTTTATTAAAACATGACCGCTAACTGCAAGGTGTGAAGACTAGCCTGAAGGTGGCCAAATCCCTGCATTTCTCTGTCCAATCAGGTTTGCTCAGGAGGCCGTGCCGTGGAACAACTATTAAACAGAGCCATCTTCCTAAAGTTGGCTGCCAGGGACTTCCAAAGTTTAGCCTTCCTGAGTGTACTGAGGTGTATCAACACCTGAAAATGTGTTATTGTTACCTTAGAATGAGCCCTAAATATCTACAGAGGGAGACAGTCCTCTGCCGTGTTGCTACAGTCACTGCTAGATGTCATTAAATCCTACACACTGTACCTTTAAGTGTCCTAAGATACTCAGATTGTGCAAACACTCACACACACACGTCTTCCCTGAAGCTCTTATCTGAACCTGCATTACAAACTGCATCGCAATAAATAAAACGAGTAAGATAACAAAAAAACATCACAAATGGAGACTGTACCGTCAAATGTGCCCTGCAACTAGCACTGAAGCTATTATACTCGGCCTATGCACTTTCTATTTGTTTGCTTTTAAAATATTTAGTACATTGATTTGTCTTATCTGATTTTATTACTCCTTATAGGAACAAAGAGCTCCCACACACAGCCACACTGTGGGGACAAAAATCTGGTCCCAGAAAGGAAAACCATCACATTTTATGGTTTAAAGTCTTGTTTGGTTGTACAAGCAGGTAACACGAGTGAGAGGAAGGACCCAAATGCAGATGCCTGATGCAAGGTTGGAGCTGTTCAGTGGTTTTAACATACAGAAAGGCAAAAGTACAAAGGCTTACAGGGACAAGGCAGTCCAAACACACGAACAAAGTCCAACTGGGAGAAGGCAAAAAATCCCAAAACAGGCAAAATTTCTCAACACCAAGAGAAAACCCCCAAAACACCTGGTGATCAAGACTTAACACCTGTCACGTGGTGCAAAGATGAATGAATGAGGAGTGAGGAAAAAACAGACTTTAATACCAGAAGGTTAATGAGGGATAAATAAAGCTAACCACAAAGGTGGGAAAACACTTAAGACAGAAAAAGAAAACGTGACACATGAGTGTGACTTTTAAAATAAAACAGAGACAGACTAAGCAACACCCCCCAACCATAACAACATCCCTTCAAGGTACGGCTCCCATACCGAGGCACAGCCAGAGACCTCAGGTGGGTGGCATGGGCTCAGAACCAAATGGTGGAGCAATGCTGGAGGGTGACCAGGAGGCTGGAAAGATGGGTGGGACCACTCAAGAGGTGGACCAGACACCAGGAGGTTGTCAGGAGGACAACCAGAAATCTGAAGTGACTCAGGAGGACGACCAGACTGGACAGATGAGCGAGACTGACAGCGAAGGTGGAGCTCCTATGGGGGCCACTGATGTAGGCAGGACCTTGATGGAGGCTGGAGACATTGGTGGGATTCCTAGGAATCGGAGGTGTAATGAGGCAAGAAGATTGCCAACTTAATAACAGGAACTGGTTGGAGACCTCTGGTTTGCCGACTCTGGAACTGGACGGAGGCTAGCAGGCCGGCGGCTAGGGGATGCTGTGCCACACTCAGGCTATTAGCTCAGGACAGGACGGCTGCAGACTCACAAACCTGAGCCTAATCAACCAGAGCGCTGGCTAATAGCATGCTGGATGCTAGCAGATGCTAGTGGCCCACGCAGGTATGGAGATCTTTAACCAAGGATTTGAGGACGCCGTCTCTCATGCAAAAGCGAGCTGCCGTCCTGTGTTCCTCACAAGATGTCTTCCTCCAAAAAAATCATTTCATCACAGAAGGTCGGCGATCAAGTCATAAAGTTAATCTGAGGCAGCCTCTGCTGGGTCCTTCGACAGGGTCAAAACCAGATAAGGCAGTCCAAATAGGCAAGGAGAATAATTTACAAAATAAAACAGGAAACAGATTAAGCAACAACCCAAGGCCGTAACAGTTAAGATATAGATGCCGTTCATGTGAATGTGTGTCTGCTGGGTTTGAATGAAGTTACTGAACTTCACATCAGGTAAGAAGAGTAAAACAGGCAGGCAGCATTATTAAAAATAATAATAAAATATGCTCAAAAGGCTGAAATTAACAAGACTGAGTAATAATTCAGTGCGAGGAATAGAAGACCAACACCTTTCACATCACGCATTTGATCTATTATCATTATAAAATATTGATTAGTGCAAAAGATAGTATGCAGTACGAACACAACAATCCATATAAAAATACTCATGAATTATCAGATCATCCATTAGTTGCCTTCTGCTGCTTCACTTTGTTCATTTCAGTTTGTTTACCTCAGAACTAAAGAGTGAGAGCAAGTGCTGTTATATGGGCAACTGACCGGGGGCCCAAGATCCACAGGGACCCCCAAACGCCCAAGTGTTTTTGTAATTTGATTAATTGCAAGTTTCTGAATTGACACTGCTAGATTAGTCATATGAATATCAACTGAGTGGCATCTTGCATTATTTTCTACTGCAATCTTTGCAAAAACATGCCCTCAGGCCCCAAACAGGGTCCCCAATCATGCCTTTAAATGAGGACCAAGCTATACGTCAATGCTTGGCAGCTCAACCTCCAGAAAGAAGTGCGTGGGAGTGTCTTTGTTTTGAAACACATTTACTGTGACGGTTTGATGCCACGACAGCGTGATAGATAGGAATCACATGTCCTCTTGTTTCTGTTCCTGTTCATCAGGAGGTTCAAGTAAACCAATGTCGTCTTTCTTTGTGTCTTTTATTGCCTCACTTTCGAAATCATCGTTGCAGTGGACAAAAAGCAGGCGCACGCACACGTCTCATGCGATGCAGAAGACAACATTGATTCAATCATGAGTTCAGTGTTACCGTGTCTGACGGCCGACCACCTCAGATGTCCACTGCTCTGGTTGGACCACAGATCTGTCACGTTTCCGTCAAGGGTCCAGTTTCCAGTGCAAGTTATTCAGAGGCAGAGTGCCCGTTTCTTGAATACTGAAGGCAAGCTGGTACGAGATAAAATTGACAGATTGGACAAATTAGTCATGTGTCTGGTGGACATTGGGGGTTAATCTTTCTTATTAAAACACTGTGATTCAATGAATTTGTTTGGCTGCTCTACAAACAAAGAGACGGGAAGACTGGAATACAGTTTCTTTATATGTGTAGTTTCATTGAGTTAATACTAATGTCTGGTCTCAATTTCAAGTGGGAAGCTGCATTGGAAATATGTTTAATGAAAAACACATTGACATGTTGAAAACTTATTCCCCCCCACTTCAAATACCATGCATATCAACTTTAATATTGTTCTAACACAAAAACTGTCTATGAGTTGGTATGTTATCACGTGTTGCTCTAACATCAAAGTATCTTATTAAATCAAACAAATGTATTTTTTGTGTGTTATGCTGCCATATAATCTGTTTAGTGATTTACAATGAATTTTATTCATGAGCATTTCACACACCAAATGAGACACCGACATGCACACAAACACACACGCAAATAAGATGCCGAGTGCATCGTTTTCTGCGCTTTGGCTTTGTTTCTCTGCCTGTTACATAAGAGCTAAGGACCTGATTTGTTTAGGATCTCCATAAACACACACACACGGAAACACACAATGCATCCACACTGCCTTTTACACGCTGAAAAAACAACTGCTTCGCTCAAATAAATGACACAAACATGCACATACTTGCTCCTAAAGGCAACTTTGCATCATCCAAATGACTCACTGGCCACTGAAATCTGCTCCGAGCAACCAAACATCCTGCTTACTTTCCTATCAGATGAAGTGCTCTGGTCTGGATAATAAAGTAGCACTCAAGGATCGGAGTGTTCTGCTGTGATGCAGTTGCATGCGCCGACCTTTGCTCTGGCGCTGAAAACAAGACCTTCTGAAACAGCTCTGTGTTAGGCCTCTGCACAGTGACGAGGCAGGACAGCAACTTGATGAAGGTGCAATTTGGAGATATTTTACAAATAACCACAACGCTGCAGAGCAAAACAAATGTTCCCATGTTGCTGTTCTTTGATGAGGGTGGGCATAATTGGGCCTAGTCAAGGCAAGATCAGGCAAGTTTATTTGTGTAGCTTACGACAACAAAGTGCCAAGCGAGTCATGAGCAACTGCAAACTTTTCAGCTGTGTTGGCACGGTGTGAATGTTTTTCTATAGAGAAGCACCGCATGGTGAAGGGCGTTTACCTTGATGAGGTGTGGTGTTGCAGTTGCAAACTGTTGTAGAGCCTGTTGCCTGCACCTGTGCATCACCTTGTTTAACCCCCCCCCCGCGATAAACTACTGTTAATATACACTATGTGTACCATGTTGTGCAGCGCAACAGGCCTCAAATTATACATTTCTCACTGCTGCTTCACAATAAAAGCATCCCTCTGGGAAAGCTTTAAATGTGGAGGGTAAGGGTGGGTTTGCATTAGCAGCAACCTAACACACGGCTCAAACACAGCTCCAAAACAACTAGAAGAGTGATCAGCAAACAGTAATGGATGCGGGAGTGAAATTTAACTCCAAAACTCAAAGATTCTGTTGTGAGCTTCTGAAAACTGTTTAGGGAGATTTGCATCAAGTTTTACAACCACCTCAGATTAATTAGTAACGTACTCTTGGAGCTCCTCTCACTGGAGATGTCCTGTGTTTTCTAAATGGAAAATGCTGCAAGCTCCTCATTGTTTAAGTGTATCCTCCTTCATTAAGCTTACAGAACCTTTTTATTGGCTCATTTGACAGCAGGGCAGATCCTGTTGGCACAGAAAAGCAGGCAAGTTTCAACACTTAACACCAATAAGAGGTTTAGACTCACTTCAAAACTTTCCAAGATTAATGTCTGTGCAGGTGTTTACTGTAGAAGAAGGGAACTAAAGTAGAGCCTCATCATGATCTTGTTGCTCTGGCTATAAAGCACAAACCAGTAGTGAGGCACTCAGTGTCATGTGACCTTTGCTCTCATGCTTTTATTGTGGCAGAAGTAGACGGTTTCCTGATGCAAATTCTTTTTATAGCACGGAGCCTACTTTATATGAAATCCCCATGGATCATATATGAAATACATCATTAAAATAGACACCTTGACGACTTCTAGAGTGTTCATACACATTGTTTTGTCACAAGCTAGTTGCTACATGCTACCAAAATAATTGGCCATCTCACACAAACCTGCCATCAATCACTGATGGATGCCACGAACAGTCAGTGCGAGTTCAAACATTTGCATTACGCAAAGTACGGTTGACGACGTCCAATTGCAAGCTTGGATGTAAATTTATTTGGTGCAGAGGAGGCTGCACCTTGTTTACTCTTTGCTCTTACGCAAATCAAGGTACAATCAAATTCAGGCAACGTCTTGATCCGGAGGAGAAAAACGACTGGATACAAACTGCAGCTGACATCAAACTTGATAAAAGATTGAGTCGACAATGTACCGTATTATGCTTACAACAATAAACTGGAGGTTTAATAGATTATAACACACAAACAATTGCTACAGATTGTATTGTTGCTCTTGACCAACATGGTCCACTTAACTGTGTCAACATTTGGGTCTCATATACCCAAAGGCAGCTGTTTTGAGATGATCTGTAGTTCAGGTTTTATTGCTTGTTGAATGAGTTTCAGAGTCAGAAATGATGGCTGATAACAAGGACTGCAGTTTATTACAGCATGGGTTCTATTGCTGTGTTTCTGACCATCAGGTCTATCAATAATAATATTTCCCTTGCCAGAGAAATGTGCCAAAGCTACAACGCTAAAAGCAGCTCATACAGGGACAGAAACACGAGCTATCAGACAGTCACGCAGGTTTAAACAAAACAAAAAACAAAGATGAACGTGGAGAAATTAGTACCCAAAATGTTCACTCATGTGAACATCCATCACAGTCTCACTTCCTGGTTTGCATTTGCAGTTCTTTCCATAATTGTGTACATGTGACAAATGTCCTGCACACTGAGGGATTATTTGTGACATTACAGGTGTCCTCAATTTAACTTCCAGTTAAAGAGGTCAAGATAATCTGGCTGACCTATTTTTTTTTTTTTTTTTTTTTTCCCTTAACAACCGGTATCATCATCAAGTTTGTTGGACCTGCTTTTTGGAATGTTCCCACATTCTGTTATCACACCTGAAACAATCAATGGCGTTCTAGTGGAACGTGCTGCATGTAAACAGGCAAACAAAACAACAGAGCGCAAACAAAAAACTGACAAACATTTAATATCAACGCTGCAAAAAGGGGCAGCAGCACAAATTATGTAGGCATCGTTACGGACATCAAACTGCAGGAACACATGATTCTGAACTCTCATCAGTGACTGTTTGGGATATGTGTGAAACTGAAGATTGAAGCGTATTGACAAATCAGATTTTACCAGTTTATTAAGTGCATCCTATTTTCCAACCATATACAGGACACACAAGCAGCTACGCTTGCAAATTCTATTTCTTAATGACATATTTTACATTAGGAGGAAGCATTTGCCCTCTAATAGCTCTAATGCTACACCGTCTATATTTATGTGACCAAATCTAATTTCGAGCTGGGGTTCTTCCCCTCAGAGTCGGATGTTATCTGAACACTAAGAGAAAAGCAGATGGCAGATCAACTAGAATAACGGACAGAGCCAACGTGTTGATTGGTCATTGACACATTAATTAGCCTCCATTAATTAATTGCGTCTAAACTAAACTGATTTCAACCCGTTTTTCCTGTTCATGTTTTTGTGTCAGTGAACGGCTTCACACCTCATCTGACCTTCACATCTGACCAAGAAAGACAGAGCAAGTGTGTCACAGAGTCTTGATTTGAAGCCAAAAGATTTGAAGAATGCATGTTGCCTTTGTTAAAGATATGAAGAGTTGACGTGAAGCTGGCATGGGGTTGACACATCCAAACAAAAAAAAAAAATTAAAATTTACAAATTAGACAAGCAGATAAGAATGATGTGCTCTGTCACTCTCTGTCACTGCGTCGGTTGATATATACATGAATGTATTTTGAGCTCAGGCGACAATACGCTGTTTAAAAATTAGACTTGTCAGGTAAATGCGACGATTATAAATATCTAGTGTAAGTTTTACCATGCTAATATGTTGGTATTAAAGGAATATTCCACCCCAAAGCATCAAATACTCACCAGTTGTGGACTTGTGGCTCTGAAACGTTGCTTCAGTTAGCTTCAAAAATTTTCAGCAAAATAGCTTAATTGTTTTTAGACGTGCTAGCTTCACAAATCGTTCATGACTGAATGTGGTCATGAACATGAGCAGCTAACCTCCATAGCAAGCAGATCTGTCTTTTGCAATATTTCACTTATTTTGGGAAACTAAATGGAATTTTATGCGTTCTGCGCATACGGATGTACAGTAGAAACCACTTGTTTGGGTTTCAGACAGGATCATGTGTGTTGAAAAGCTAACGCTAACGGCTTCACACGGGGTGCAAACAGCGGTCTTCTGGGTGAAAGTCCTGTTTGTCTGAACCATCCATCCACTCCACCTTCCTGCATGTGCCGACTGTCTGCATAAGATGCACCAGGCTTTCAACCAACCCCAATACGAAACCATCCACAGCGATATTAGATGCCCAGAGCAACTGTTCCAGCCATTTAACATGCTCTCACCCCAGCGACACAAAGCCTTCCTGCCAGAGAGCCTCTCCTAACATGTGGTTAATGTTATGAAACAATCAATTTAGTTCTTAGGTAATGGGGCTGGCTGCTGGCATTGGCTGCACAGACAAACGCTAGTGTGTGTGTGTGTGTGTGTGTGTGTGTGTGTGTCACCAGAACCTGACTATGCCACCTGGGGAGTTGCACCCCAGGAAATCTCTTTTGAAAATCTCACTAAGACCTCAATTACTTGACAGACAGCACAAGTTTAACTGAGACAAGACAGAGACGTGGTTCCAAAATAAAGCCAAATTTATTAATCGTAAGTGAAATAATTAGTTACTAGAACTCTCTGTAGATAAGGGGGTTAATAACACAGGGAAAATTAATCAAACTACAAATATATAACAATTAACAAATTCCAAAATAACCTACATAAAGAGTGGACAGAAGCTAAAAGGAGGCAGCCTACCAAATGGTGCGTTCCAGGAGTGCAACGACTTACCCACCTGGCGTGCTCATGGTAATTGGCAATTACTGCAAATGGTGCACCACTGCAAACTGTGTCCCAGTGAACTTTAACACTACAAACAGTGAAGGGAAACACTAACGTGCCTAGCCTCCCCAAAAAGCCGACTACCGCCACTAAAAAAAAAGAAAACATTCAGGAAAACAAAACACACCAGTTGGTCCAGGCTAACATGTGAGGGACGTACAGAAAAAGCAGATCAGTAACGAAGGCAAACACTAGAGCCGAGGCAAAACAGCAGCTGACAATGATCTTTCAAATGTAGCCTTACAGTCAGTTAGATATCTTAATAAAAAAATGGTGCACAGGTTAACTCAGCTGTACAATGAGCACCCACAACACTGGGGTTGAACTATAAGAGATTGCAAGAATTCAAGTTTGTTAGAATCATGTCACGTGCACCTCAGGTATCGCAGTTCACAACATACCTTCATTCATTCACTAGTAGGTGCAGACACCAAAACGACCAGGTGAAAGGAGCCCACATGTCACTCAAGAAGGGACAAAGAGAGAGCCAGGAGGCCACAGGTGCCTTAAATGCCCTCTGATTAATCTGGGAAGACTTGGGAAGGGTTGGCCTGAACACAAGGGTGCGTTCAAGAACACTGGTTTCCCATCACATCTACACCTCCACACACACAACCATGACAGAAACTTCTGCACGGGAATCCAGTCCAACTGCAGGAAATTCAGCTTGACTTCAGTAAACTACAAAACTTTTTTCAAGTCACCTTCCCTGTCTCCACCAGGCGAGTGTTTGATATTTGATTGATAGATTTTAAGAGTGGCTGTGCTGTTATAGGACAGGCAGGATAAAAAGAAACAGCTCTCAGTGATTTCCTAAATAACTGTGTACATGCAAAAGTGCATGACAGCAAAATATTTATGTACAGAATTTAAGGCCACTATAAATTCTTCATCTTTCTGTGCAAATAGAGTCAAGAAGATCAATAGACAGTAATGAAATGTGTTATTAATTTATTGCCGTTTCTTTCTTTGAGCTTCTCTTTCTGCAGCCTGCAGCCAAGATAAAGCACTCTGTGCAGACTACACGCTGCAACATCCTGAATGGTGTTCGGTTTGCACGGCCACTGTTAGTGTCGTTGGATGGGAGGTCATGTGACAGGAAAAGTGACAAACATCTAGATGGCAGACTTCCTGAAAGAGGCAGAGAGAGTGAATTCAAGGCTGTCTCGAATATCTCAAAATCTCATTTGTGTTAGTTCCGTGTCATTTATAATTCCTGATAGCATTAAAAATTGTCTTTGTTTCTACTTTTGGATCAAATGGATCTTGTCACATTTTTGTATGTCCATATGTAAACTGTGGTTATGAACACGTTATCAAACCAAATTTATCCTGATTTATTTATTTGCTTTGTTTCCACATGCAATGATTATTTGTTTCTTGTTGTGGTTATAAAAAGTTATTTCCAATATGTCAAACTGAGAAGAAACAGAAAGAAGGAATGAGAGGAATGAGAAGAGATAACAAGCATGTTCATCCCAAGAGGAAACACAGACTTGTGACAGACTGAAGAAACAGAGAGTGAATGAATGAAAGAGAGGACGACTGGGAGGCTGGAACCATCAACTCTCAATGAGACTACGTTTCAAGTGCATCTTGATTCCTTAATGTCAAGTATTTCAGGTTAAAACAGAATGTTCGAGTGAGACAGGATGAGGGAGGGTTTGTTGAAGAAAGTATAAACCAATAAGATATCATTTTAGAGAGAGGAAGGCAGCTTGGTTTTATGGGAGGGGCAATAGTTCAAATGTTTGCGATGGTTCTCAGATGAAGTTTGATGCACAGTGGGAAACAACTGAACAACAGCAAAAACGTTTCAGCTCTACAGGAAGTGAAGGTGCACTTCCAAGTTTCTGTTCAGTTCCTCAAAATGTTGCAATGTCTAATCTCATCTCATACAACAAAACTTTGAACTTGAACAACAGGAGTCATTTTTTAAAAAATAAATGTGACATTGCACCAAAGTACATACATTTGTGTAGCTTATTTTTCAGTCTTTTATTTGTTTGTTTTTCTTTTTTGAGTCCTTTTTCTTTTTTTCTACGCAAATACACTGAGTACAATGTTAAACCAGAGTCAAATTCCTTGTATGTGCACACATACCTGGCCAATGAAGCCGATTCTGATTCTGAAATCCCCACCTGTGCCCCACTTTTGTAAATATTTAACTAGCTGGTCAGAGTTTGTGATTCATAGTTTCTGATCACATTATCAAAGGTTTTTTTTTCATTACTTGTATTACTTACCCATCCATTGTGTAATGTCTGTGTTTGTTCTTTCAGAAAACTTCACTTCATAGTTCTGATTCAGTTCCGGTACAGTTATGGTGGTCGCATCTGGTGCTTGATGTCACTAAGTGGCTTCTAACACATTTCAAGGCAAGCATTCATTCTACAGAATAAAACAAATAGTCTACAGCCATGCTAACAGCTTTGTGAGGCTGTACTTATCGGCTAAAACCCAGTGACAGTGACGTCTCCATTCAAGTGGTACTGAGTCAGCAAAAAAAATAGAAAATAGTATCATCTGCGTAAAGATGAACATTACAGTCAGCTATAGAAGAAACAATATGATTAATGTAAATTGTAGAGAAGACAGGGCCCAGAACTGATCCTTGTGGAACACCTTTTGTGACTGGCAGAAACTCTGACTGGATAATTCCAGCTTTTTGCTCTTAAATCCTTCAGAAAGGTAGTTCTGAAACCATCTACAAGCACTTGAAAACCAAACCCAGTATTAGATAGTGGCTGAGTAAGCAAAGAATGATCAACTGTATTGACTTTTGATAAGTCAATAAAAACGGCAGCACAATGTTTCATTTTGTCCAAACTGATCTCCTCCCTTGTACAAAGGGATCACATGAGAAGACTTCCAGATACTGGGAATTGTACCATTTGAAATGGAGAGATTAAAAATGTGTTATTTGCTCAATAGTAAATGGACCGGAAAGCTTAAAAAGAATGGATTGAGTTTGAGTTTGAGTTTCCTAGAATCAATAATTTCAAATACATTAGCTAGAAAAAGGTTGTAATGTGAGCTTAGAGATGTTTTTAAGGGGTATATACGAGCACTATTAATAGACGTTGGTCCAGTGTACACATCCCAATTTATTCTTGAAGTAACACTGGGCCAAATTTCACCAGCGAGTTGATGTGCCTTTATCCATCTTTGATCTGCTGAAGGATGGAGATTCTCCTGGAGATCAGAGATGTCTCCGCTGCATCACTTGGTGTGTGGAGCCATGCTTAAAAAACTAGCTTGTTTATGTGATAAAAAACAAGCTAAAAACTAGCCAACTAGGCGATCTTGAAGTATGTAGAAGGAACACACACATCAACCGACACAGTGGGCAAAGTGGGCCTGCAGATAACGAAAGGCCTAAGAGGTGAAAGAGAGGTGACACAGCTCATCTGCTTGCTCCAGTTCATCGGGGTCAACATCACCACTCACCCCACTTGTTGGGTTGAGAGTCTGCTACGTGATGGAGGCGTGCTAGGTTTTAATCCCATATTAGCAAGCAGGCAGTCAGTGAGGCAGGCAGTCCAGAGATTAGCGCCTGTCATCTGACCGCCCCGGCCAGCCAGGGAGAGGGATTAAACTGAAATAAATGCACCGCTTCCTAGTAAACACCAGCATTACAGGCAAGGGGGCTCGCTTAGTTTCTGAGCAGGAAAAATGTTCATAACTAGACAAATGCTTTGTGAGGATGCCTTTCTTTATTCTATTATTTCAAGGCAGGAAGTACACTATTTGAACACTTTCACATGTGGCAGATGACAAAGAGAGTGAGATAAAAAGATAAGATTGTACATAGGATGGATGGCTGACTGATTTAATTTCAAGATTTTAATTTTACAACGACATGCAACATTCAAATCTACACAGGAAGTCCAACCTGTGGTTTGCTGTTCATGCATGCACTCTATTAATCCATCAAACCATTTCTTCCATATAGATAGATAGATAGATAGATAGATAGAGATGCAGAAGTAACAGGATTAGAACTGTCCGGTGTTCGGTCAGGTCCTGGAACAAAGCGTGACCACTGACAGTGCTCTTATGCTCTTTAATAGAAACAGTAGCTGGACTTAACTTACTACTTGACATTGTTTGGAGGTTGGAGCCTTTATCCCCCATGGATAAACCCACCTCTCTCCCCACAACTTAGCACAAAATCTCATTAGTCAGCCTGTTTCTCCATCTCCATTCATGCGTGTTCTCATGCAGCTCTGAACAGTCAGACAGCACCTCTGGTCATGACATCAGGATTATTTAAAGGACTAGCTCTTTAGCTAAGAATCATGTGTGGTTTATATGGATGCCAACCATTTTTGAAAGTGGATGAAACATTTTTGTATTGATGTCCTCCAATCCAAGAGGCCACTGGTTTCCACTGATTTGGTGATGCTTGCAGAGACCTGCTAATTACCATCCATACCTAGTTTCAGAAAATCAAATATGCATTTTAATGCAAGAAATGCAAAGCTTTACTCTCACTATGCTATATACATGTTTTCTTATTTCCAGCATAAATGTAGGGCTCTGGTATGTGAAAAATTAGTTAATCTTGTTGGGATCTTGAATGCACCATTAAGGAGTCTTTGGAAGACAGCCGTTGCTCGTACGCTGCAGCCACTACAACAACAATAACATCATGTGATCAGTGTGCTGCAAGTCCAGTGTCTTGTTTCAGCTCTGGTTTGGTCTCCACCAGCTCCTGAGAAAAAATGTTCAGTACATCTGTCACACGACACATGAGCTAAAACTCTGCAGGTTTCACAGTATGAGTCACCAATGTACATTTCATTTAACATTAACATCAAAAAATACTGTATGCTTAAAGCAGGTTTTAAAGACACAAATCCAGATTCTTCTTCCAGGATAACAGCTTCCAGGTAGGTATAGAATTCTTGTTTGTTGGTTAGTCCTATATCTATACATACACAGCATTTTGTAAGTGAATGTCAAGCACAGCCATGTGCACTGATAATAAGGACACTATACTGTTGTAAACTAAACTGAAAGCGTGGAAAGAAGTGCAGCTGGCAGCGGTGCCTGAGACAGTTTTATGGTTACCAAACAAAAAGGGGCAGGATATCCTGATGCTGTGTTGTGTTTTATGATCTAAATTCATTCATAAACACTGCAGCGGATTTAAACTTGCAGGAAATGTGTCCCAAGAGGTAATTTGTTTAATGTTGCTATAATACCTTTACACTTTATTGGAGATATTTCAATTTAACAGTTCTGTAAAGGTAAACATATGCCTTCATTACGGCCTCTGGATGTTCTTCCCTTTCTTCTGTTTCCTCTGTAGCTGTTCACTTTCACATGCAAATAAATAACCCAATCAAGCTTTTAAATGATGTTTTCCTAACAACCTGAGGTTAAACAGGCTTTTTCCATAACAATAATGAAGCAATATAAGGAAAAAAAAGTGTGACATGTGATGTGAAACTGTGGCATTGTTATTCTCCCTGCACAGAATCAAAGTGATGAAAGCAGGATAGGAAAGACATTGCTGTTTAGGTCTGGCTGGCACGCTTCTGATTGTTGCCATGCAACTTTTAATAATGTTGCCATGGTAATAATCATTGCTGCGGAGCGTAAGACGGAGAGTCGATGTGTTACCATGGCAGAGGCTGTGTTTTGCAGAGCATTCTGGGAGAGATTTGTGCTCTCCAGAGTCGCTCTGTCCATGCATGAAGCACTCTTTTTCTTGGCATGTACTGAAGGTATCTGCTACACAACTACAAGGTGTGTGACATGTCGTATTTAATACAGTTAAATTCTTATCTTCATGTTCCTGTGGACATTAAAATATCAAAATTCTGAATGAAAATAAAGTAATTTCTCAATCTCATGTTGACAGAATGACCGTTCTGACCCCTAAAAGTTGGATATTTTAGAAAACACTACGATTTGCTTTCTTGCTGAGAGTTAAATGGGAAGTTTGACACAACTCTTACATCTGATGCATGTGTTGAGTATGTTGCTGGGAGCAGGGAGTAATTAGCTTAGCTTAGCATGAAGGCCCCACTTCCACTTGTCATGCAAGTGTGTTTATTATTATATTTAAATGAGGTTTCGGGCACTCTCAGAGACATGTGAAGTTTGCACTCCCGGTTCAGCCTCCTTGTTGCACTGAAATCAATGGAGGAATTTTAATTACAACATTATTCATTGCTTCTGTGTCCACTCTGTGTCTTGTGTCTATATGATTCCTCGCTTGTTACTTAACAAAAGACCTCATTATTGTTGTGCGTCTGGTGGGGGATTTAGCCGGCAGGCCAATCAGCGTCTCCTTAACGAAGCATTATCCGGTCGGCTGAGCTGCTGCTCTGCTATTCGCTCATTAAACACCCTGAGTCACTTATTTTTTTCTCCTTACAAGGGGACGTCAAATCTCCTCTTAACTCGATTTAAGGGATAAACTCGTCCTTAAACACATTCTCTGTGTCTTACTCTCAACCACACACACACACAATACAACCTCCAAACACCAAACAAATGCACTCAAATTCTCTCTCCTGTTCAAACTGCGCCTCTCTCGTCCAAAGCCTTGAAGCTAGCTTCAATTACTTTCTCTCCTTCCTTCCTCCTTAATTTTTCCTCTCTTCCTCCTCTCATCTTTACCTGCACCATTACCTCTCATATGAATAAACACATTTGCTTTGTTTCACCTCTCCCTCTGTCTCTTGGGGATGAACACCTTCTGGAATGTGTTTATCCCAGCTCACCTCCTCGTTGTTGGGTCACTTCCCCTGACTGCTCGCCTCCTTCTACTGCTGCTCTGGCTTCTCCCATTTCTTGATCATAAGGCAATACGCAGACACAGCCCCCTCATTCATTTCAATGAGACCACTGTGTTCACTCAGGGAAAACAAACACAAGACCATGGTCAAACAACAAAATGCAATGACGACGCTGCAGTTTCTGCAGGTGCACATTCCTGACAGATTACTTTATAACATTTTTTGCAGTTTTAATAACTGCCCAGTTGTAACATTCTGTCTCATGGCACCTTCAGACTCTCTGATGTATTATTCAAGACCGACTTCCTGGATTATATTTCATCAGTGCTTTGAATTTCTGTTTAATGTGCTCCTCTTTTCTTTGATTTCATTACGTTTCTTCCTCAAACAAACCATCTGTCTCCACTTTTCTCCTCTTTCAACCTCCACTTTATCTCTTGAGAAGTTTTCCCTTCCATCCTTGCTCCATGCCACTCACTGCGTCAGTTGCTTTTTAGTCATTAGATTACTTTGGATGGGAATTTGCACCAATAAAGTACAATACCAACAGGGTGCTGTGTCATTATGTACAATAATCTAGTTCTAACAAGGCCTTTATTATTTTGGTTTGTGTGCTCTGGATTTCATGTGAAGTTGGAGGCAGCAGGGGCCAAACAGGGGCCCAACAGGGCCGAAGGAGCCTCCAAGCAGATCGGAGTGGCCATAATCCTCCTTCTTTACTCCAGCGCCGCTTTCTCGATTTCCATTGCTTTTAATCTGATCAACTTTTTATTGATGTGTTGATAAATAAATAAATGAATATATTTATTGAAAGAATATATTAATTAAAGGCCGACACTTAATTGTAGAGCCCTGTGAACACTGATTGAGGATCTCAGATCAAAGGGAAAGGAAAAGGTGGTACTGGGCAGACCATAAGCATGGTTTAAGTCCTGGAATGCTCAGAGCCTGTTGTCATGTCGTGAGAACATCACTACCTCTCTCTGTCCAGTGGGGAAAGGATGGATCCTTCAGCAATGTTCATGTCCCTCACACAGCTCCATACTCCCTGGATGCATCAGAAAAGCCTGACAAACAGCTGGCTGCGCTCTCTCCATGACACGGTAGCAAGCTTCACATCTCCTCTTAGCGAATGTGCTGCAAACAGGGATCACGAAGCGAACGCTGGTGATCCCTTGCTGTGCAGACGACATGGTCTCTAGTGACTGCAGGTTTAGAGCCATCAGCCGTCAGAATCAGCTCGAGGAGCAGAACATCAGCGGGAACTGAGCTGTGTTTGTGTCCTCTGGTCCTGTGGGAACACAATGGATAGACTGTTTCATTTACTTCAGTCATGTTCTCAATCTTCTCTGTGCGCTGCTAATGCACAGAGTGAGTGAGGGCCAGCTCTAACTCCAATAAGTCAAAGCATCATTAATTATTTGCAAAGTATTGGAGAAATGCTTCGTGCCTGATGTCTCCATGAGTGGCGTTGGTACCTCAGAAGTCTGCTGGAGTCTCGCAGAACTTTTGTTCCCAAGAGGAATTAACAGTATTGTGGTCCGTTACAAGTAAAACAACCCCTATCACCCCTTGTTCCGTCTCATCTTCCTACTTTAACTTTCTGCTCCTCTTCTCTCCTTCGCCCAGCTGCCTCAATTTTCCATCTGTTTTTGCATCCTGTCAAAAGCGCGCCACAAGCAGGGGAAACAGGCGATTAAAGGTTTATTTCTTAATTAAACTTGGCAACCAAAGCCAGCCAGTTTCAGTCATGCCTTGCAGAAGGGGTGGCCCCCTGATCTCCTTAAAGTTAGAGCAACCGCAGCCACTGGTGCGTTGTGGGCATTTTCATTAAGTGATTGGACTTATTCCAGTGTATTATCCACAGTGTTAACACTGTGGAAAGTATTGTGAGCATGTGATAATGCTATTAGTTTTTAAAAATTACTGGATCTAAACCCTTTGAGAATTAGTACCTGTCATTAAATTAAATTTGAGGCTATTTATTCATAACTCACAGCGCAATAACTGCACTCTAATTCTTTATTATAGTTATAATTCAGTGTTTTTGCTATTTCATTTCATTCTATTTTATTGCTTTTAAATATTATTTATATGCACCCCTTTATTTGACAGTGTGTTTATTTTATATCTTGTCTTAACATCTTTTCATGTATTATGATTCATGGAAAAACACGTCTTTTCCTGTGAAGCACTTTGCAACTTACATGAATAAATCTTTTCTTCAATCGCCTCGTTGTTTAAAGGTGTCGTAAAAAAAGAATTTGTCTTGTCGACTGCTGCTGCTTTGACTAACCCTAAATACAGTAATACGAATACCCAGATGATGTTGCCTGTGGACAGTGGTGTCAGATTTAGAAGTATCTGACAGGACCAACATGTGTTTGGCATCTCTCTATCATTAAACAAAGCTTCTACAGGTGAGACAAGGGTCTTTTATTGCACTGTAAATACTCGTTAATAACACTGGCTCTTATTTGCATCGTTACACTTCAATACAGTAGCATTATCCTAATCAAACAACCCTTGATTAATAGTCTTTCTGTGTACATTTGAACAATTATTGTGCAACCTTTTTGCAAGGTTGACAAAGTAATTAACTTGACTGAGGCGACAGGTGGCCTCATTGTGTCGCCGTGTATGACGCCATGCTGAAAGTCCATGTAAACTTCATTGTTTTTTTTCCCATTCTTTGTGCCAGTAATAAAGTACTTATGAAGCAATATCAGATGCAGCCGTTTCATAGCAGTGTTACACCTGTTTTCACTGGCGATAAAATCGTATCAAATTAAAAACAATAAACCCTGAAAGTCAACAAGACTGACAGTGTAAAACCTGCATGTTTGCATTGAAATCAGTCAGTTGCATCATAATGTTCTCACTAATCTTTTGTATTGTTGCTGGTTTCTAAAGAGCCATTGTGACAGTGGCTCCATCCGTAACCATTGGTGCGGTGTCGGACTCCGCCAAACTCCAGAAACACTTTACACCTTAGGATAATGAGTGAGTGATAAACGAGTGAGCTACATTAAAATAATTTACCACCATACAGTTGTCATGATTTAGCTATAGAAACCAAAACCGTTTTTCAGGCTGTAAAGTTTGTTTTTTTAATATGGGGGTTTATGGGGATTGACTCGCGTTTGAAGCCAGCCTCAAGTGGCCATTTGAGGAACTGCAGTTTTTCAGTCTTAAAGGTTGTTGCTTGAACCAGAAAGGATTTGTGTCTGGTTGTGGAACCACATATTCAGTGCAAAGCAATGCTGATCCCATCCTGGTTGTGGAACAATGGATCAGCTTTTTTACTCTTAGTTTGTCGCCACAAACCCTCACAACTCCTCTGGAGAGGCCAAAAGAACAGCATGATGGATGTGACCACTGGAAATGAGCTTCCTTTGAGGGTGTCCACCCTTGGGGATGGGTTGTGGAGATCAGACATGTGGATGGACCTCGAAGTAGAAATGGTGCTTTCATGAGGAACACGGTGCATTCGCAGCCAAAAGTCAAACAAAAGCAACATTCAAACATGCTTATAAGTGGTATGAACACCACAGAAGAGACACAAAGAAAATCACGCTGAGCTGAGGTTTCAGAGACTCTACCCTCTACAAAAACACCACAAAGCAAACTTCTCTTCTGTCAGGAATTTTAGGAAAGCATTGGTTCTTGGATGATTATGATCAGTTTGTTTTTTTTGCCTTGTCTCATAATACTTCAAATCACCTGACGATGACCCAAAGCAAACAACAGACGGGAATCAAGGAGCACTTAATGCTGAGACAGGGAGTAAACTGAGCTGACGAGCATGTGGAGGGAGGAGTGGATCGAGCTCGCTGCCTAAATGTGGTTATGTCTGACTCAGAGATGGAAGATGAGAAGTCAAAGTCTCTAATTCCATCAATATCACAAGAATGCGTTCTTGCTAAAGGAAAAAAAAAAAAGACGTGCAAATTAGCACTAGAAATAGGCCTGGAGAGTTCAGCAGCAAAGAATTCAGGAGCGACGACTAATGAGGAAGAGCCAGCAGACACACAGGGGAGGAAGGGAATATTCCACCGATTCAGCGCTGCATTCCTGTAAAACTGTCACACTCAGGACGGGCAGTTTAATGAAAAGTATCGCAATCGATGCAGCAGAAGTGTAGGTATAGTCTTTTTCATGTCATTGCCCTTTTTTCATGTCAAAACCTGGTTCCTATAGGGGCGGTTTTAGTGGTTCGGAGGCCCCAGACAAAGATCACTGTGGGGCCCTTCTCAACACAATCCCAGCCAGCGAGAATATATAACAAATGCTTTTATATTGAGATTATTCCCTCTATTTAAAATAATCAAACCTACACACACACACTGCTGTTAGCTATTGCCTTGTTCCATCCACTAAAAGTCTTCAGGTCAATAGTGTTCATTGATCTTCAGAGATGGAAAAGAGAAGCAGGATGGAGGGATGCTAGGGTCACAGCCAGATCACAGGCAGCAGGTCAGTGGGGTGGCTGGAGGGTCATGGAAGTCTGGATGCTGGATCATTCAATGTTGGACCAATCAGGAGAGAGAAAATTGGGGACAGAGATAAAGAGAAAGGAGCAGGTCAGTGGCTTAATCACATCCAATCGACAATATCTCAATGAATGATCATATATTTAAAACTACTTTACAAAAGTCTTACTATTCTCCTCTCTGCTGTGCTGTGATGAAGGCTATTCTACTCTCTTTTCTGTGGTTGTTTGGTCTTATTCTACTTTGTTCTGTGGCTGTAGCGTTATTATCCTCAGTGCTGCTCTGTTCTAATCTCACTTCCCTTTTCTATAGTTCTGTTTTGTTGTTTTTTGTAAACTGTCTCAGGCTTGTGTCTGTATTTTTGGGGAACTTGATATCCCTTATTTGTATTGGGCCTTTTTTTATAATTTAATTTCTTTCCTTATCTGTCAGCTTTTCCGGCCACCACATGTGGTTCTTCACTAATGATCGCAGTCCCACTCACAGATTCGGTCCTACACTGTAGCTGGTTCACCAAAACCAGTAGAGGCAGTGATGCTACAAGTAAGTAAGGCTGCTAATGTCCATTAGTTTGTCCATTAAATGTGAAATGTGGGCGATATTAATATCAGCAAATATATATATTTAACTGGATGGGCCCATGGATACATGTTGACAGATTTGAGGCCCCAAGTAATTGCCTATGACCTATTGTAAAACCACCTGTGGATGCCTACATTACCCACAATGCAGCTCGACAAGTAACAGTTCAGTCAGAGATTCAGGTGTGCTACGCTTGTAGCAGGTCACATTAGCATCTCAGCTGAACCACTGGACTCTGGCATCCAGGCCTTTCACTGAATATGTGGATCCACAACCAGACAGAATTTCCTGTGCAGCTCAGGAGGGAACACTGAAGAGCTAAAAGCTGCAGTTCCCTGAATGGCCACTTGAGGCTTGCTCCAAAAACCAGTCAGTCCCCATAGATGGCTATTGGACTTCATGGACTTGGGATCAGGTCATAACTTTGTTGGAATTGGGGTTGTATGATGACGTTGAAGAACAGCCAGTTACAAAGATAAACACAGTGAGAGTGGGATGTACACACACACACACACACACACACACACACACACATACACTTGAACACACATACAGTATAGGTAGAATAACAGCGAGAGTGCAGCGCCTGTCTTCCTGTTGTTGCAGTATTGAACTAGAGAAAGACGTCATGTTCAGGCTGGTATTGATGGACAGTTAACTGGTAATGTTGTGTAATGTTTTCTCTGTCAGTGTTCCTGGAAGCCTTCCTCACTCTCTCGCAGAAGCATTAATATCACTCTGAATGCCATTTGGTGGAAGCTTTTATCCAGCAGCAGAAATGTGCCATGGCTGCATTCAGTTCTTTTGATAAAACCACTGGGAAGTGAACCCTTAACCCCGGTGATGCTAATGGTGTACTCGTGGACCTAGACAATAAATAAATATTCTGTTAAATATCGAGTAATAAAGTTGTAATATTGTCAATTTTCAGAAAAATATGAGATTCTCAGTCATAATAATACCATTTTGATGATGGCATGACCACAGTTGCTTATCATGCAACCGTCAGCATGTTAACATGCCATTGTGCGTGTAAGCATATCACGGTTCAGAATAAAGTTCAGAAATTTTAGCCTTTTACAGTAGAATGCTAACATTAGCATGCTAGCATGCTTAGGTGATTGAGACGACAGTGCAGGAAATTAGCTGGCTAAGAAACAGTGATGCAGATGGTCACTTGATGATCAGTTGATACATTGATATCAACGCCATGCTAATTTTATTAAACAAACTGGGTATCTTGTTTACTGTCATTATTAATTGCAACAAAGCGATTTTATTATCAACTGTCTACAACAAACATTTAAATAAAAAATGTGCACAGGCATAAAACGATGTTGGTGTGTTCGATGAAAACTTTAAACACCCACGTTTAAATCAGCGTATTTTTATCAAAGTATCACATTAGAAAATGTTGATTCTAGAAATTCTAAAAAAAAGGCTTGTCGATCTGACGTAACCTTCCTCACATGAACACATGAATCTGATGCTCTTTTTAATTGCTTCTTGTCGTTGTTATTCTTCTGCAATGGCGTAACGGCATTAGTGCCACCTCCTGCTTATCTCAATGAACCAACTCCTAATAATCGCATAACGTTAGTGGAAGGAAACAAGCATTTATTCACATTTTCTTCTGCTGATTTTCTTTAAATTAATAAAAAAATGGCAATACACTTGGATGGAAGCCCAGTTTATCAGACAAATGGTATCAGCTATTGATTGATGCATCGCTGATATTAATAGAGCTTGTATATAAAAAAGTGTCTTCCTGAGTTTTTGCCAGGATATGTTGGCAAAATATGTTGAAACACATTCATGCTAATGCTTTTCTTATTACTTATCGTGTTTCCTGACAAGATACTGATACTGACGTCTTGATCAAGATGACTTGCTTTGCATGTGCTGTGATGTTACATTGGTCTCTTTTAGCCATGAATTCTCGTTTCGCACAGCAGCGAGTGTGTTTTCCTGATTGCTCCATCTTCGGCATCAGTGCCTTCAGTTTTTGGCCAGGCTTCAGTTTTAGCTCTGTATCCCTGCGGTTGCCTTTTTCAGGCAGCTGCCAAATTTACTGCCTGTTTCCTTTGTCTGATGGCAGGACTGATGCTGTTTATTATCAGGCTTTTATTGTGCTCTTGCAGATCTACATGTCTTGTCCTAACCACTGACTGAAGATATCCCCTCATCGCACTGCTATTTACAAAGTGTAGAAATGTGAAAGTGTGCAGTAGTTAAAAATTAAAATCAATAAATTTAGAATCCAACTCATGTTTGATCACTTTCTAATGGCTAAGTCCATTTGACTAACTAGTTCATTTCCTTACATTAAGGTTCTGTGGATTCTGTTACCGTGGAAGTACATAAACTACTATTTCTATGGCTGCAGATGCCAAATTACAAGCTTGTATTTCAATACAAGACTATATAGGCCAGTCACAGCTGTTTTCTTTTAAGAGAAGATGGATGATGGTTTGGTGTTTGCCCTGTCTAAAGTGACATGACTTCTTAATTGAGCACCGAAGGCGTTTGGACTGGAGCCAAAAGGTCAGCTGTTAGCTTCAATAACGCAAACGGGGAAAGAATTTAGCTTCGCAACAGTAACGTCACACAAAGCTTTTCAGGAGCGACGCCTCCTTCAGATCAGATGTGATTTTCCAGAAAGGAGGGATGTGAGGGCAAGCTGAGGGATGTGAGCTAACAGATGGTTGGCATGGAAACAAGGCATCTTTGGAGCCCGGGGAGCCTCTGCATCCTACTCCTGACAGACAAGGTCTCTGGGCTGATAGCCTGGAGAACGCTGACACACAGATGGGATGAGAGACAAGAGCACAATGTTGATGTTGAACATCCTGCTGTCGTTAAGACGCTTTGCTTTGTGTTTGTGATCATTTTTGTGAAAGGCGTCCTTCCAAAATGCGTCGTCAACTATTTGAAGACAAAAGATGTCACTTACTATGACTAAGCAACAGCATTTTCAAGTTAACTGAAGCTTGCAGAAGATGTAGCCCAAGTGTTAATCAACTGGCGAGTTCATGGACGTTTGTTGCCCACGTTGAGCCACTCAGTACACGCAGTCGTGGCAGTTCCTTTAAGCCTGTGTATTTTAAAGGCAGCTGCACGGCAAACAATGATAAACATTGATGTTGCATCTCCGAGACAGTTCTGCTCAATGCTCATCCATCACCTCAGTAGGAGCATGCTAAATGCTATATCTTACGCAAACAAGTCCCTGTGTGCCATGACTCTGCTACGATTGGTGAGGCCTGGTTAGATCTGGGTGACTGTCTGACGATGAAATTAAAACTCGTCTGACTTTTGTTTTATGCCTCCACCCTGATGACAGCCGCGATGATGTTTTTGGGTTGTTCATCCGTCTGTCTATTCCATTCTCCCGAACGTAATATCTCAGGAATGCCTGGAGGGAATTTCTTCATATTTGGCACAAACATTCATTTGGACTCAAAGATGAACAGATTAAATCTGGGTGGACAAAGCTCAAAGGCAGAGTGCACTGTGACCTCAACTGTTGACTCGACTGATTGGCGGCGACATACATCCCCGAGACGGTAAATCTACTTCACCTCCCCTGGCTGTGATTCACTGGAATGATTTCAAATGTTCCCCATGCTACTTCAGAAGCTTTTCATCCTCGGAATCACTCTGTTTTGTGCTAAATGGAAAGGCCTCACTACTTCATGTTTTAATCTACAGACCCCCAAAATCCAGTTCTGGTTTCCTCGCTTTCAAAAATTTACAATATGTTTGCTGTCCTGCTGGTTCCTCTTGAATAAGAGTAAAAGAGTTTACAATGTGCAAAACTCTCTTGATATTCCTATCTACTTTGTTTTTTCCTTGAAGGCAATTAATTTGGAATGGCTGGTTTATACATCCAACAACAAACCTATTACTCTCAAGGTGCTGCTTCCACCTTCTGCTCCAGTAGCAACAAGTCTTCTGTTTCTTCTTGTAGCACCAACTCTGCTCACCTTTCATGATGCCTTCTCAAATGCATCTTTACATAATAGTACTCAGAAAGCAAGTATCTTTGCTGAGGTATTACTACTTCATTTCAATATCACATGCAAAGCACTGTTGGAGTCTATAGAACGTGTCAGAAAAATGCAACCAACTCAGCGAAATTCAAACACCCGAGACAAAAAGAGAAAAGGTAGGAAATGGAAGACGAAAAAATTGCACAAATCATTTGAAGCGCTGAAAGAACTGATGTCCACTGAGCATAAAGCTGTAAAGGGAGTTTTTTTATTATTTCTCTATCAACATTTCTACATTTCTAGAAAGTGTCACAACCCCAGTCCACAATCCGCCAACCAGACAGCAAACTGAAGCCTCCAAATTTATTTGATGGACCCATACGATCATAAGCCCCCTTACAAATATAGTGCAGCTAAAACATAACTTAAAGTGTCCCATTTTATTCAGGTAAAGAGGCAGGAGAAAAACAAAAACCTGTAAGGCACACAGTCACATTGTGAATGTTTGATGCTCTGATTTCTCAGCTTAGGGTTTTCCTGCAGGAGCTACAGGTGAGTGTGTTGTATTGATTACTCGACAGCACTGCCAGGACGCTCCTTACACCAAGTGCAAATTCAGACTGTTTCCTTCAATATCAAAAGTGATCCAGTGAACGATATGTGCTGTAAACAACTTTAGGCAAAACTAACAGGGCTCAGGACCTCGAACTGATGGCAGCATCATACTTTTTGTTTGCATCAACAAAGCATTATTTTCATATTTAACAATTATTCATCACAATTGGAAAAAAGGCAGTAAAAATGAGGAAGCAGAGATACCGTATGTCAAATAGAGGACATAAACCCAAACCATCATTTTGTTTCAAGTTTAGTCAGAAAGAAACCCAGAGAGGAAGCTTATCATGAGAGTCGACATGTTGGCATGTTGACTTGTTTGTCGAAGTTTCCTGACCTCTGATGGCTGATGGCAGCCAGCATGACCGGCACATCTCACAGTAACTGTGAGCCCTTTAGTCATCCAGGCAGCAGCAAAGGGAAATTCCACTTGATCATGCACATGTAATCACATGTAATGTAAGTTTGATTTGGCTGAATCCTGCACAATGTAGCCATTGATTGAATAAACCTTGGCCTTATTGCCAACGGTGGGAAACAAAGCTTTACAGTAAAGCTGCACTGGATGTCATCACAAGATCTTAAAATTTGGCTTATGAGCTTATGACAGCTTGAGAATGAAGGCATGCAGGACGCTAACTGGAACAAGCAACCTCGACCAGCGGGGGGAAGACCGAGCCAGGGCGTAACGAGAGGCGTAACGGTTTCCTATCAAATCACAAACTTAGCTTTGTCTCGTGCAGCATGCTCCGAGTGTCACGTGCGTGAGAAGTTTGTCTCGTTTCTCATCAGAGTGGGATTACAAAATTGCCGTGACGCAGCTCGGACTCCGTCCCACTGTCCCATTAATAGAGGCTGAGTCACAGCTTGGAGGATGGCCTTCAGCCATAGATAGAAGAGGAGCAGGCAGAAAGAGGCAGATGCACACGAGAGCCCTTACAGAAGTGTGTGTGTGTGTGTGTGTGTGTGTCCTCAGCTTTACAGTAAGGACAGTAGAGCAGAGGCTGAATGGGAAATCTCATAAACTGTTTATATTTCAGTGGGCTTATAAGCATGATGTTTGTTGTTTAAACATAAATGATTAAGCTGGGATGTTCATTGCATTACAGAAGACAGGTAAGCAGGTTGCATGTCAGGGTGTTTCACATGAATTCTGAAGTACAGAGCTAACGGGCTACTTCTACAGTCTAAATAAGCTAATTCTGGACTTTTTAAAAGCCTGTCCTCCAAGCGTTTGTAGGTATGATACATGTGTACTGCCGTGGATACTGTGAAGGATGCTGTGGTGTCATGACAGCTGAACGCAGGTTTTGCTTCCAGAAAAGTTTGTGTTTCACTAATATTTTCAACAGCACTCTGTACTTTCATTATGGAACAAGAGTTACATTCACTCTGTCACTCACTGAGGCTGCTCATTTGCTGTCTTCATGTCATTCCATTCACCGTGATTGTTAGTGAAGATTGCTGCAAGAACAAAGTTGTCTGCGCAGTTGACTTTGTTAAAATTGTGCAACTGATTAGGAGATTACTGAGCATTTCTTAAACTTCCTTAAAGGATAACTTTCGTTTTTTACAACCTGGACTTTATTTGTAGCATTAATTACGACCAGTTAGACACCCTGACAACTTTGGTGGCATTTGGAGTCGTTTTGAAGAAATTAGCCCCAGAGGAGCGGCGCTTATATCCGTATAATGCGAGTTATCGGGGCACCCGTGCGTAGCCTCTATAAACGCATAATCTGCGGCGAAACTCGTTCATATTCCAATATTTTGTTATGATATGCTGGTGCTATTCCCCTCTGAGCCCGTGGTGGCATGTTATCAACATCCAGTGTCTCTAGACAACTACTTCTGACGTGGATGACGTCATTTTCGAGCGCCACGCGCTGCGAGCAGCCAGCCACAACACGGCTAACTCTGCGGCGGTCGGCTAGTTTAGCTGTAGTTCGCGACTGTTATTTTTCACAAAATGGATGAATATTTTTCCGACTCTGAGGTGGTGGACGATGACTTTGTTTACGATGGACGTCCTTACCGTTTTGAGCTAGAATACACGGACGAGGAGCTCCTTGAAAGGAGGACGAGGTGGCAGAGAGAGGAACAGCTGACCAAACAACAACAAACGGCTGCGCGTCCACGAGTAGACGGTAACTGGTGGTGTTCTTGAGGACAATGTTCATCGATGACAACAGATGAGGATGTGTCAATAAATGTCTGTATCACAACACGGGAGGATTTCCACGCAATGATAAACCAGGCTGTGGTGGAGACGTTTTTTCGTGTCCCTAAAGTGAACTGGAAGACCCAGCCAAAGCCTGCAGGACCAAATGGGCAACTTTCGATTGAGTAAGTAGCTTACACACATGTATAGGTTGTTGATTTGCTTTGTTTTTGTTTGCCAGAAGTTTATCGTTGCGCGGAAATCCTCCAGTGTTGTGACACAGACATTTATTGACACATCCAGACGCGTATCTCCTGGCCGCAAGTCCTACTCTGAGCAACAGAGCCATTCCTCCTCTGTTGTCATCGATGAACATTGTCCTCAAGAACACCACCAGTTACCGTCTACTCGTGGACGCGCAGCCGTTTGTTGTTGTTTGGTCAGCTGTTCCTCTCTCTGCCTCCTCGTCCTCCTTTCAACGAGCTCCTCGTCCGTGCACTCTGGCTCAAAACGGTAAGGACGTCCATCGTAAACAAAGTCATCGTCCACCACCTCAGAGTCGGAAAAATATTCATCCATTTTGTGAAAAATAACAGTCGCGAACTACAGCTAAACTAGCCGACCGCCGCAGAGTTAGCCGTGTTGTGGCTGGCTGCTCGCAGCGCGTGGCGCTCGAAAATGACGTCATCCACGTCAGAAGTAGTTGTCTAGAGACACTGGATGTTGATAACATGCCACCACGGGCTCAGAGGGGAATAGCACCAGCATATCATAACAAAATATTGGAATATGAACGAGTTTCACCGCAGATTATGCGTTTATAGAGGCTACGCATGGATGCCCCGAGTACTCGCATTATACGGATATACGCGCCGCTCCTCTGGGGTTAATTTCTTCAAAACGACTCCAAATGCCACCAAAGTTGTCTGGGTGAGTAAATGGTCGTAATTAATGCTACAAATAAGGTCCACGTTGTAAAAAACGAAAGTTATCCTTTAATGCTGTGTTCTGCATCAGCTCCACTGACATAGAAAATGTGCAGGATACAGCCGGTAAAGGGTACTTTGTGCATCAGCATGAGATACAGAGAAACATGGCAAAGCCCTGAGAATGACACCGGGCTGCTCACCTACAGCCCTGATTTCAAAACAGTTGTGCTTCTGTGTAACATAAATGAAACAGAAAGTCATAATCCTGTTGCTAATTCTGTTAGATTTACAGTAAACCGTACAAAGAGAATCTGATGCAGCAACACGTTTCAAACAAGTTGGGACAGGAGCAACAAAAGACTGGGAAAGATGTGGAACGCTCCAAAAACACCTGTTTGGATCATTCCACAGGTAAACAGGTTGATTGGTAACAGGTGATGGTATCATGATTGGGTATGAAAGTAGCATTCTAGAAAGGCTCAGTGGTTCACAGCAAGGATGGAGCAAGGTTCACCACTTTGTGAACACGTGATTGGATAATTTATTTTATTAATTAATTAATTTATTTATTTATTTGAAAGGGACAATACACATTAATGAACATCAGTATGTGAGTACTAATTTACATCCGTAGTCCCTTGGCAGGTAATAGACAGACAGACACATAGGAGGTAGACGAGTAAAGAAAAGAAGGAATATAATAAAAACAGTACACAAGGAGTTCACATTAAAATACCCATTCATACATAGACATAAAGTGCAGTGTGGATTCTATAAAGTGCTGGGTGTAAAGTGCCAGTTGTTAAAGTGCAAATGCATGGATAGTTAAAACAGATCCACATGTGGTGGCCCACACCTGCCGCTTAGAGTGGACCAAGACTGCAGTACAGTGCAGTGCATGCATACATACGTATATGTAGGCATGCACTGCACAACAACAATAACAACAAACAAAGACAGTGCAAAGTATGGCGGACAGTCACAGAGCACGGTACATATGTATATGTATCGCGCTCTGTGAGAGGTCCGCCTAGCCTAGATAAAGGATGTTAGTACATGAGCTCAGGTAAACTTCCTAAAATAACTTTTGGTAAACAAAGTTTGTTTGCAAATGACTACCCTCTGTTTTTATGCATGTTTTACACAGCGTCCCAACTTTTTTGAAATTAGGGTTGTATTATGTCATGGCTTTACCATCATGTGAGTCCAGACCTGAAACTGATCCAAGATCACAGCATTTCTTACATTTCTCGCTGTTCTGGGATAATGGAAAGGAGTGAAGAAAAGACAGAGGAAAGGAGAGAAGAATGGGAGAGTAGAGGTCAGGAAGGACAGAGAGGGGTAGGTAGACAAAAAGGCTAGGAAGGAAGAAAGGGGGGAGGGAGTTACGGAGCCAGATGAGGAGGGAGGAAATAGGAAGGAAAGGAAAGAAGGAGGGAAATATGGAGGGTGTTGCCTGGATCTGTCGGGTGTGGTTGGTTGAAAGTGTTGAAAGAAGGGAGTGAATATTACTGTAAGGAAAGCAGTTGAATGGGGAGTGAACTTCCAGGGAAGGGTGAAGACATGGTGTTCTTATTGCTGTGACTGGAAGTCATGATGAGACTCGTATGAAGAAAACAAAAGTGCAACTCGTGGTGTTTTCACACTTCTGTCAAGGTCGCAGAGCTGTTCTGTTATGCAGGAACGACGGGGGAACTGGGCCGAAGTGGAAAGAGACAGACCGACCCAAACAAAACAGACACCTTATCAAGGTGTTTTCTGTCTATAATCTCAATAGAGTCCAAAGTTTGTTCGAACCAGCGAGACCCTTTATTTATCCAGGAAGTTTCACTGGATAAGAGAGATCTGAGAGCACATTACATTATCACAGCAAGACAACACAGTCCCACAAAGCAGCCATCACACACAGATAAATATTCTTATTTTTTATTTAAGGTGCAGAACAATGAGTGTCTCTGACTTCAGTTTGCAGGAATGAGGTGCAGATCATCCCCTGGTCAGAGCTGGTATGAGGAACTTTTTAAACTAACCTATTCTGTGATCTGATGACATAATACTGATGATACAAATACTGTATTTTATCAAATACTGGCAGTATTTTTGCAGCTGCAGAAGGTACCAGGCCTTTATTTGAAGCAACCTTATATCACAGACAGGAATGTATTTCTAATTCCTTCTGTTTGATAAGTGTATTCATATTTTAGTACAACGCCTGCTTGTTTTCTGACTGTAATGTAGATATTACGGCGTGACTGAAAGACCGTGTGGTCACCTCACACCGTCCTCTGTCACAGTCAGAGAGGTAAGACAGCAAAATGTATTTGTTTGTCCACACAGAATATGCTAGACACGGAGACAACTCGCAGGCTGAGCTGGTCAACCACTGTAGCAGGAAAGCTAACAGGTAACAGCCTAGAAAGCTCATGCAAGCTCATGTTAGCGTTAAGTTTTGATAGCACTCCGAGTTTCTTTATATTTTCTCTGCGTTCATGAGTCAAAGTTCACAAAAGTTGAACTGGATGAGAAAGATTTACACAACCTGAGTGAAAAAATCCACTCATCACTGCGATTCCATTGCAATTATTGGATTTTGAATGCTGGTGATTGTTTCGACTGGCCTTTAAATACAGAAACATGAAACAAAAAGAAACAGACAGAATCACTATTTGGTGTAAGTGTTCACTTACCCACCCATATTAACTGTAATGTGTAGTCACAGGATACATTTAAAGTGTTTGAAGGAACCAGTACTGTGCTAGAGGATGTGTCGGTTTTGATATTGAGGGATGCTACGTCCTGTAAAACGTCCTCGCTTGTTAACGACCGAGCCGATCGAGGATGCCCCGTATATACCCAATCAAGATACTATCACCTGTTACCAATCAACCTGTTCATCTGTTCATCTTTCCCAGTCTTTAGTTGCTCCTGTCCCAACTTGTTTAAAACGTGTTGCTGCATCAGATTCAGAATAAGCAGATATTTACAAAAATCAATGAAGATGATGGGGTCAAATATTAAATATATTGACTTTGTGCTTTTTGGAATTGATCATATGTTTAAAGGAATTAGCAAAAGGATTACGACTCTCTGTTTCATTAATGTTTTACACAGAGTCCTTACTGTTCTGGAATCAGGGTTGTAGATCTGGATCAACACAAAAAATAATATTAATATTATGACTGTGATTTGCTGCAAGCTCATTTGAACCTTGTGTGTCATTGTACATCATATTTGGGTACAATCAGAGATAAGATGCGTGTCTGTGGGGGGGGGGGCTGGATCTGGAGCTGACAATAATGTGGCCCCCTCCGCCCCAACCTGCCACTCCCCACTGTGTGTCACTGTGTGCTGGATGCCTGTCATGCTCTCTGCGTGGTGCCAGAGACAAATCTGGCCGGGAATGTCGTCGTGTCTCGGATTCAATTCCAGCACTGCGTGTTTGTCCGTCCACACGCTGCTCTGAGCGATGCCAGATGAAGCTGCCCCCGCTGCTGCTGTCACGGAAAGACATACCGACACTCACCCGCACAGAGAAATCAACTCACGACAATGGATGATGTTGACCTGGAACTTCATAGCAACTTTTATTTATGCATTTCCTTAAACTGTCACAACAAATCTGAAGAGTTTTCTTTCATTTTCATCTGTGTCCACTCATTTCTTTTAAGAATTTCTGACATCTAGCAGTGAAATGAGGGGCACAGTGTCTCTCTCCTAGACCTCTACCTCTGATCCTGAGAACAACTCTGCTAAATAATGCTAAATAAATATAAATATGCACAGATATTTCTTATTATTTTCTGCACTGCTGACCCTTTAGATTTATCTCGCATCTTGTGGGGGGGGGCCATCAGGTTGGGACCACCGGTGTAAATAAAGCATCAATTATAATCATGATGAATATTGTATTAACATTAATCGTAAAGCAACAAAAAACACTGCCTTTAAATATAAGAATCTTTTCATGTTAATATTGTGCTCTGCTTTATTTCTGGTTGCTGGGAATGTTGCCTGTGTCCATCATTTCAAGAATAAGTGGTGAAAAAGTGGAACCAATGATGAAGTCGGGAAGAGTGCCTGATCTTTTTTTTTAGCATTACAAAAAAATACCGAATTACATCCCGCTTCGGACAGGATCGGATCAGGTTACATTTGTCTGCATTGCAGCCGATTTTCATGTGCATATTTAAGTTCTATTCTGACAAAGATCATGTGTTTTAAGGTTTATCTCTTAATTTTTTTTGCACAAAGGGCAGCAGATCCTGTACTGAGCGCGCAGTTTGAGCCCAGTGTGACAACGGTCAAGTGTTGGTTGACGTACTTTTACTGGCGCAAAACCAGGTGAATGTTAGAATTCATTGTCATTGTTACGAAGGCAATCTGCGGACAGCCGCTGCAGAAAAGCTGCAAAGCTACAAGCTTTCACAGCCGCCTTTCACGACTACAGGTTATATGGCATTCTATAACACAGCATAGCACACATAGCACACATAGCACAAGCTAACACATAACATATTACACACACATTAAATGTTAAAATGTTATATTAGTTCATGTTATACACACACACACACACACACACGTATGATTTTCATTTGATTTTTAAAGAAAGCACAGTATGTGGAGTGTGGAAGTAACATGCAGAGAACCACAGCTTTGTGGCTGCATTCATAGCTGTTTCCAGTGTATAAACAAGGCCGCACAGTTGGCGCACTTAAGTAGGGTATTTATTGATATTTTATCAGAACAAAATAATAACAAGACTTTGTGGTCATAATTTACCACAGTCGCTCAATATAGATTCATGTCTGCCTCAGAGGTGTTTGGAGTAATAATTCCTTATATGACTAACATGTAGTCATGAGTGAAAGGCCAAAGAGTCATTGTAATAGCAGGGATTTTAAAGAAATGTAAGCAATGATGGTGCATCATCACAGTGTTAATGCAGCTTTTCATCTAAATCAGCGTTGCATGTATTCGGCTAAATTGTAAATCTACAATATATTTCCCAGTTAAAATAACTCTTGAATGGATGAATGAAAGAAAAAAAATCCAAAATAGGTTGTTAGGTACATATTCCCATGGATTTCTAATAATGTACAAACATTTTAGCAATTAGCTTTCTCAAAATTGATGTAATAAAGATGTGTTTGTGCTTGCAGCCCGCATACAACCACTAAACCACCAAAGTTAAAACCACTTTCTCTATGGGGGTAATGCGTTGCATTTCAATATTTCTGAGGATGTCAAGTGGATGAAGAGGACGGACAGAGAAGAGAATTACAAAATTAAGGACAGAGGAGCAGAACACCGTGAGCTCTGAGCAAAACTTAACAGCACACACACACACACACACACGTGTACATGTTACATAATATACTGACCTTTCATGCTACATCATAACTTGAATTAACACGCATGGAGGGCCAGAAGCTCTGCGGCTTGTTTACTGTGGAACAGTGGGTTAAAAGAAAGTCGTTGCTCATTGAACCCTAGGCGTTCAACAACTGCGAAGGGCTGATTAAAATTTCCAGCACACCTAGCAACGATGCACCGTCAGTATTTTGCAGCATTGTCTTTCTGTGGGTGTATTATTTTTGCTGTGTTAGGTAGTTCAACAGAGGTAAGACAACCTTACGAAAGAGAAATGAATCCAGGCCACAAGGTTTATCTCAGGTAAGGCACAGCGCCAAGTTTTCGACCACTAACAGCACAACTGAACAATGATTTTAAGAGCGTGTTCCGGTTTTATTAGTATTTCAAGCATACAAATGAGGACGGCGCTGGATGTGTGCATGCATGTGGCTCACAAGTTACACAATCCTGCGAGACTGATAGCGAGCAAACATGGACGTGAACCGTGTAGTTTTCACAGGAAAAAGGACTCAACACAGGCCATTAATTAGGCCTCCTGGATGGAGAAGAAGAAGGCCGTCAGGTGTAGTATAAAGAGTGAGAAAGTCTGTACATGGAGGAAGATGGGATGGATGTGTCAAACAAACAGGACTTTCAGCCAAGAGACTGCTGTTCATGTCACATGTGAAAGTCACTGTTGACCCATAACCTACTAAAGTCCCGTACGAAACAGCAACATACTGATTTAATCTTTTCCTAAACCTAGACATGTAGTTTTGTTGCCAAAAACCAACCAAGTGATTTTGTTGCCTAAACTGGGGCAACCTGCAACGTTAGCGATGTGCCCAGTATGACGAAGGTCCGCCTTCGACATACCGGAGTTAGCTTTCGTTGGTCTCGACCAGGTGATTTGTTCACATTTGGCTCATTTAGATTCTTGCTGCTAAATAATAATAGCAAAGCAGTGCTTGTAATCAGTGTCACATGACTCAAGTAGCTGAGAGGTTAAAAATCTCAGTACATTAGAAATCTGATTCCAGTCCCTGCGACTTAAATAAGTATGAAATCTTTTTCCTGCAGTTTTTATTTCGAGAACACGTGATAAGCAGTTCATATTGCAGTTCACAAACCTTGCTTTTTGTCGTAATTTCATATGTATTAACCATCATCCTCAACAATCAAATTTTTTGAAAAGTGATCAAAACCTGCATTTAAAAATCTCTGTCTAAAGGTAAAATCACTTAAATGCAGCGTCAGTGAGCCGGTGTCTCTCAGAGGAGAGGAAAAGGTTAAGTGATGAGTCTGCCAGGGTGTTCAGGGTCAAAGCCCTTTAAGCCTTCCACACCCTCTTTGCCTTGGTGTTGTGAAACACCATCATAAAGGACTAACAGCCAATCGCCATCATCATCCCCCAAAGGTTTAGGGGATGACTTAACATCAAGGGCAGAATTTAAAAGCTTGACCTTAACAACATGCAACTGTAAAGGCGACCAAATGGTTCTTAAAAGCTGCAGAGAGGTGATAAAAACTAATCTCGCAGCAGTGTCACTACAACTCATTTTCAGGTCTTTCTGATATTATGGCATCTATGACAGGAAACAGTGTATTTCAGTGACTTATCTCATTTTCTTTTCTGCAGCATTTTTCAATGGCTCACTGATTTGGCTTGAAAGTCACGCACAGATTCACATTTAGCAGGCTGCAGATTCTCCACAGCAGGGAGCTGTGTGGACTTTGTCAGACCAGTTCTACTCATGCTAACCGGTAAATGTATTTATAATTTAGATCCTTTGCTTAAAATCTATAAACCAAGCTTAACATTAAGCTTTGTCAGGTGCATTAGAGGAGTGAACCTAAGTGATGTCTGGAAAAACAATGTTAAGAGCTACAGCTGATAAATAATAGGTTTCAAGAACACACAGGTTTGCAGCTGAAATATTCTGCACCAAAGTCTAAATCTATGTTGATGCTTTCTTTCATTTTCATTATTATTCTCAAATATAACTTGGTTAGGACCCCACCCTTTCCATCGCCATAGCAACCAGGAGAACACAGAGTGTCAGCAGACTGAACTCTGGACTCTTCTCAGCATTCGGCAGAATATAGGCTTCAAATTTAGATAAGAATACAATATAAAATAAACAAGTAGTTTTGTTGCCTAAAGCTAACCAAACTGCGGCTGTTTCAGATTGTAAGGATGACGGTCATACAGGCCTGACGCTGGTACGCACCAACTGGGAAATGTATTGTTTATATATTATAAATATGTTGTTTTGGGAACGGTCATACACACTGTTTTTGAAGCCATTGGCTAGAGACCTATTTAGTTATTTAGGTATGAGGATGTGTGTATGTGTTGTATGTGTATGTATGTGAATAGATAGATAGATAGAAAGATAGATAGATAGATAGATAGATAGATAGATAGATAGATAGATAGATAGATAGATAGATAGATAGATAGACTTTATTTATCCCAAGCTGGGAAATTGCAGTGCAGCAGCAGCAATACACACAGTGAAATAAGTGAAAAATTCTGAAATAAGACTATAAAGTGCAAACTATACATAATAAAATATCAAACACAGTATATAATAAACCTATAAAAAAAACCCCTGCAGTTTAAACAAGCTATTACTGTACTTGCTTTTAGGTGTAACTTTATGTTTGCCCCTGCAGAAAAAGGAACTGTTTACGCGACACAGCCTGGGCTGGAACAACGGGTCTGAAAAAGCAACAAATCCAGATCTGGCCAAAAGGGGAGGGAGCCTGAGTGAAGCTGAGCTCCGACAAACAGCACAGCTATGTGATGGGGTGTGGCAGCTGTCAATCAATCAAACACACACCTCCAGAAATACTTCTCTAATAATAACAATTGCCATAAATTAAATTATTGCTATGACATCTTTCATACATGGAAGGCAGCTCCAAGTGATTTACATTAAAAACAAAACACAATACAAGAAATACACAAAATAAGTAAGAACAAGTGGAGCGCAGTCGCTAAAAGCAGTTTCTCCACTGGTTTTGCGGGCTAGTTAAGGAACAGAAATGAAGGGCTTTCATTGGTTGACAAAGAATTAAAAAGTTAAAAGGTGTTATATTATTAAGGGCTTAGTGAATGAATAAAATGACCTTAAAATCAATTTTAAAAGAATTGAGAGGGAGCCAGAGAGCCAGTGCAGGGTAGCTGAACGAGCATTACAGTAATCCACTGCGCTAGTAATGAAAGCGTGAATCACTTTCTCAGCATCGTGCTTTGTTTAGAACGGCTTTACTTTAGCAACGTTTCTCAGCTGGAAGAATGTTGTCTTGCTCACTTTGCTAATACACGTCAATGCTTAAATCACAAGACTTTTAACTTCCAAGTTTAAAGGTCCCCAAGCCATTTAAAAAAAGACTGTCCTTTGCATTTGAGCCCTAGCAGCAGTATCTCTGTTTTATCTTCATTAAGTTTTCAAATACAGCCACTCATGCATTGTTTTATCAAGGCGAAACAAGCAGTCGGACACAATAGACCATCTGGGTCAGGTAACATTAATGTGTACCTGAGTATTATCTACATAGCTACGGAAATTTGTATTAAACTCATTGATGATGTAATCTAATGGAAGCAAACAGCTCCAAGGAAAATAGCAGTGGACCAAGACAGCGTCCATGTGCAATACCCAAACTACAAGTCATACATCACAGATTCACAACACCCACACTAACAGAATTTTCTACTAGTTCGTCACAGAAACCAGCCCATCTTTCTCACGATTGATTAAAATAGTTCTATCGATGGTGTTAAATGCTGAGCTTGGATCTAAAAGGTTGAGAATTGATGCTTGATTCAAGTCTGAGGCTGCTTCTGTGGTGTGGTTGGATCTAAAACCAGAATGGAACATCTCTAAGAAATCCATCCTCACTGAACACGGGTACTAAAGAGCCAGTGTGTAAGTTTTAGGGTGGTCTATTGGCAGAATATGGAGGAAATGGAATATAATGTTCATTTGTATGTTTTCATTAGTATATAGTCACCTGAAAATAGGAATTGTTGTATTTTTTTATTAGAATGAGGTCCTCTTCCATGGAGTCCACCATGATGCACCACCATGTTTCTGCAGTCGCCCAGAACAGGCAAACCAAACATTGGCTCTAGAGAGGGCCTTTCATGAATTTTGGGAGCACCATAGGTTCTCCTACATGCTCGGAAAGGGAGGTGTGAGACGAGGGGTATTCAGTTAGCTGCAGTCTGCACCCTCTCCACTAAATCCTACAAACTGGACCTTTAAGTTGATGAAAAATGTCCTGCACCTGTTGCCACTAAGAAATGCATCATAAAAATGAAATAAACAATTTAGAGCTGCATTTCTTGAGAGATGATTAGTTCCTTATTGCTTTGTAATACATGAATCTGTCTCATTTGTGAGTTTCGCTCTTATGGAGGCAATCATTTTATCATAGTGGGGACAGTTGGAACAGGTAGAGGATGACTCATTGTGCAAACACAGCAAAACTGTAAAGCCTGTGAGTTCTCTCTGCTTTAGACACACAGCACCTCCCTTGTTAACATAGGGCCCATACTTCATGGTCTCATAATGGTGAGATTATCAGTGTACAGTTGTGTGTGTGTGTGTGTGTGTCATGAAGAAGTACACTAAGCCCCAGGCTAACATGGAGTATTATATAATCACACACACATACACAGCATCCACGTGCACACAAGCACAGTTCAACAGATTATTCTCCTGTCATGTCTTCTCTTGTTTACAGTGTCAAGGCATGGAGACTACCTCTCCTCTAGTTCTGGAGCCTCCGGTGCAGACACCGTGGGCCAGATGCATAAAACTGCACATTCGCAACTAAAACTGTGTTCATGCACAAAAACACACACATGCATGGCCATTTTTTTTTTGTCAGATTTATAAAGCTGTGCGCTCGCGTGGTTCTAGTTCATAAATGTCAATCATTCTGGAATTAGATGAATGTGCCTGAGCCTGATTGCCACTCCCAATTTGACATAAATAGATGTATAAATGTGCCGTATCAATATTGACTGAATATTATCACTTCCACCTGCTCCAGACCTATCAATAAAAAGAAAGGCAAAGAAGAAGTGGAATTTCACTGACTGTGTTGCACGGCCAGCTGGAACTTGAACTTCCAGTTCCAACTGCCATAGCGCACAGCTGTGGGAATTTATGACGTCCATGTCAATTCATCACAAGTATGTGTAAACCATTATCAGCAGCAACATCTCAATCATAAGCAGTAAACAGCAGAAAGATGATTATAATGTTAATATGATGATGCTAATACTGAGAGCAGAATTTACAAAGCTCTTCACAACTGAGCAGGAAGTGACATGAGCGTTGGCACAGGGTTGTTGTTGGGATGGCTCAAATGTAAAAACAAAAGAAATGTACTTAAATAAAGAAAGAAAAACATTCAGCACTCACAGATAATCAATTAAAGTGAAGTCTATAAAACTTTGATTTGTAGACCCCAAAAATATTAACTCTATCAGTGAAATTGGTAACCAACCATCAGGTGTTCTCTCACCTGTTATTGTATTTCTTGTCCGTCTTATCATTTCACCCACACCTGATAAGAAACAGGTTCATGCAGCTGGTCTGAAGTCCGTGTGAGGTCCGAACACTCTCACTACACATTCATCTTTTATAAATACCAGGTTAGTTGTGGGAAATGGTGCACACATTGTCATCCGGAGTGACTAATTTCCTGAGAGGAGTAATATGGACAGGCCGTGCATACAACCGAAGTCCACCCTAAGAGTTTAAACACTCACAAAAAGTCAGAACTGGATTACAACTAAATATGGGAAAGGAGTCCTAAATATCCTAAATATTTTGAGCATCATCAATATTTGTAAAGCCTAGTTTTGTTCTCACGTGTTTGAAACCAAGATTGAAGAAGGAGATTCAAAGAGTCTGTTGTCTTGTATTGATGGATATTGCTTTCTCTACTCACTGATGGACTATAATAAAAGATGGAATATTCTTAAAAGATGTTTGTTATGTTATATATATTAAGTGTTGGCGTTATGGTCATTTAGATGTAACCCTTGGTTTAATCGTGACTTAAGTGAGATGATTTTACAGAGAAACAAAGCTTGGGCGCTGGCTGGATCCACTAATGTGAACTGGCAAACTTTCAGACGTCTTAGAAATGCATGTACTTACATGGTGAAAAGGATTAAATCTAAGACGTCTGTGGCAATAACTCAGCAGAATTCTGGAACGTGGTCAAATCTCTTAAAGGCATTACTTCATTCAACAGATTATATATTAAGTCGTGAATGATAAAAAGGAGATTTTCGATGCTTTTAATGATCAGTGTATCAAATCAAGCTCTTTGTTGGATCAACTCAGTGGCATGGATGAGACACAAGAGGCCCGTGATAAATTTTCCATCATTATTTCAGAGGAAGAGGGGGTCTAATTTCTAAGAAAACATTCTTTCTCATGTTGACCACTAAGACCCCTGTCTTTCCCCTATATTTCTGCCCCCATCATTGCTGTATCTTTGACACATTTGTAATTTAATGCATTTCTCTGGTTCAATTCCAAAAGTTTGGAAATCAGCCATAGTGACTCCTCTACACAAAAGAGGAGATTACCATACCAATCCAAACTCCCATGTGGAGCAAAATTGTTGGACCCTTTTCTAAATGAACAACACTGTACTCACTTATCTGTAAATGCTATCATAGGTCCCACGGATCTGGGTTTAGAACTGGCCATAGCACCGATACAGCAGCAACTCTGATGTAATTTCTGCTCTAGATGGTAGAACACATCGGGCCACTTCCTTTATTGATTAGTTAATCACAGACCACTTCTGGATAACTTGGCCTTGCTGGGTTTTGATGAAGCACCCTTTAATTGGTTTCAGATCTCCCCCTTTGATTCATAAATGCTGCAGGATTTATGCACCACAAGGTTCAAGTTAGGCCCATTGGTGTTTTTGGGTACTCTGTATATTAATGATGTATGTTCCACAGCAGTCAACTGCAAAGCACATTTTTACGCCGATGATATCATTCTTTATGTCTAAGCACCATCTGCGGAGCATGCTGTGTCAAATCTGAAATATGCATTTGACTGATAATAAATGAACATGATGCATAGAGCATTTGTTCTCTGAAGGAGGCCCGAGCTGAACATGTCACAGATTACAAGTATCTGAGCATTCAGCTAGATGAGAAGCTTTCATTTAAAACACATGTGCTTGAGCTCAAAAGGGGCATGAGAATTAAACTGGGTGCACTGTACAGGCTTCAGTCATGCTACTCTTCAAAAACCAGAATGACACTTGTTCTATAAACTATCATATGAGATTACGGTGATATACCCACAGCCCCCATCCACACAGAAATCACTAGATACAGTTTTCTATGTTTTATAAGTGGGGACAGTTGTGGAACTCACCATCGTGAACTGTACCAGACTGTTGGGCAATCTTCCCTCAGTGTTAGAAGGGAAAGGCACTGCCTGCCTTTAAAAACATTGTTTGGCAGATTACTCTTCACCCCGACTACCTCACTTCTCTTTTAAACTCAGATCCACACACTCACAGCAGTTTTTATCCCTCGAAGCTCCTCAGATCAAATCAGGACTGAGTTCGCTAAATTAGCTTGTAGTTTTTTCGCATTAAATATGTGGAACAATTTGTGAGAGGTAATGAAATTGGACAGGTGTGTGTCTATTGGTCATTTTAAGTGCATGCTAGAGGATTCGGTTGCCGTTCAGTGCTCCTGCTTTGGTTTATCCACAGACATGATTGTTATTTTGTGTTTTTATTTGACATTCCTACATTTTATTGTTTGGTGTACGTCATTCCTTCTTGGCAGACTCTATTTTGTTGTAATTTCAACTTTTTCATTAATTTATGCTTTTATTGCTAAAGATCATTCTTGGCAGACATGTCTGCTCGTCAGTTGCTTTAGATTTGGTATCTATGGTGATTTAACATTTAAATGATTGATGAAAAGACTCCACTTAAAGAAACCAGACACAGCCTCTGATTTTGATGGACCTGTTTGAAACCAAGCCAAGAGGAAGACTATTGTGTTATCAGTCGGCTAAAGGCATTTTAAAAGAATGTTTGGTTACCAAAAGTTGCAAATGACTGAAGTTGCTAAATGAATTTACACTTGTAAGCATGTCTGGAAACAGGCCACTCAGGAGTGATCAGTGTACGAACAAACAAATCTTTTAGTATCACTGATCAAATTGAACTTAAAAATCGTAGTTGTTGCGTCTCATATTATTTGTGTGTTGATATTCTGTCAGTATTTCTGACAGAAACAACCAAGCCGCCGTAACTTTGAGAGGCGATGCTGAGCTCTTAGCTGTGAAAGCGGTGCGTATGTTAGCTTTGTTGTTTACTAAGGTGATAAAAGTGCGAGCCGGAAACAGACTGAACTGAGTCAACGCTCACAAACAGCACCATAATGTCATAGTGATAAGACCGCTCTTCCTGTATAATCAGTGACTATGAATCTTTAAACCAAAGCAAACTGTTCAAATAAACCTACCATTACACAATATCCACCTGAGGTGCTTCCTTGTTTAGCAACAGCTGAGAGTGAAGAGTGAAGAGTGAATTCCAGTTATCATTCATTTTTCTTGACAGCATTTTGGGAAGTCTCTTTTTGAGGTGGGACATTCCTGTGCACGAAACAGCTGTGACGGGATGAACCAGCTCAGTAACATCACTGTCAAAAAAATTGAGACCTTTCCAAACATCACTGTCATCAGTGAAAAACAAAATGCAGCCCTTCCTGTCTTATATAACAGACGTCAAACACAGTGATTTTACCTGAATCACACAGCTACTTGGTCGTCGGCCTGTGAAAACAGATGCAGTGTCCTCTCTGTCCTTGGAGGACATTTATCCAAGTCTGAGAAAATAATCCGTTTTCAGGCTAAAGTTGAACTATGAGAACTTGAGGACTAAAAGTCATACATGTTTTAAATACTTCATGATTTCTTTTGCCATCCATGTGGTGCTGTGAGCTGTGGCAAATGATCATAGATTGTATGTATTGTCTTTGCTGTACTGGCTGTGAAAATAAATCTCTGAGACAACTGAATGTAAGTCTAATCATTCTTTAAAAAAAAAAAAATACTATAGCATGATGCTGATAATGTCCACACAACATCCAGCTGTTTCTCACTCTGAAGGCAGTGCAGATCCTGGTCCAGGCTCTTATCATCTCACGCTTAGACTACTGCAAATCTGTATGTCTGCGTGTGCTATCCGACCTCTGCAGCCCATCCTGAGCGCCTGTGCTCACGCCCATCCTACATGCAGGACACGGTCAAACCGTGCACACCAGCCCGTCCACCATGCTCTGCAGCTGTCAATCAGCTTCTTTTCACTGTTTTATTGTCGTGGTCTCCTGCAGCCCAGCAGATTTCACTGCAAGCCGTTCCTGCTGGCTCAATCAAAACATACTATCAGGAACTCAAACAAATCCAATTCCAACATAAGAAACAGCCAAAGGAGCACAAAGGGCAACGCTACAGTGTGTGGGTCAATTTATCTTAAAGACAACTAAGGCACAGTAAACAGTCATTATGGCCTAATCCGTTTATGACTCAACAGAAGGCCGATAAATGCACGCCGTCCTGCCTATCAGCTACTGTAAAATCCAGCTCACTGGATTGTGTAATAGTTTACAGAAAATGAATTTCAATAAATAAAATACATTTCTGTAAAAAAAAAAGTAAAAGCAAGAGGAAAGGGAGACTATTTCTAGTCAATCATCATACATACTATACATGCACACACACAACCTGTCTTATCATCTGAACAGTAAAGTCATGTCTAACTTCAACAGTAGTTTATTACAGCAGATTTCTAAAAACACTACCACACACATACATTTACTGTACATACAGGGCGTGCACTTTATAGGTTGATCCTGTCTGACACACGCCCTCTGGAATTCTGTTTCTCTGATCACACCGCCCTCATTTGGTTTACAACCGTAGCACTGACACATCTGACACATTTACAGATTTGCTGTTGTTGTACGTGCCAAGAATGCACAGGTGCCACCCCCCTCACCGATAGATCGCGTAACGTGTCAGGTTTGGAGTTCGGTGGATCAGTGATCACATTATTTTGAATCTGTGGGTGAAAGGGACAAGAGCGTCACGGTGGAAAGCGAACTGCCCTGGGTGATCAGTGCTTGACAGCTGCAAAGGCCGCCACTTCAAATCTGAAGACGTGCCCTCAAGCTAGTAAGCACAGCTGCACAACCCTCAGGTACCTTTGGGTGCTTATACTTTCAACTTTTTTTTCAACTTTTTTCGTTGTTAAAAAACAAAACAAACATGTTGTATGAATGGATTGTTAGGCTGTATGCACTGATGATTTTAAGTTTACTTGTAATCAAACATAATTGCTAATAAAGAACACTTGTTATTTAGCCTACAGAGCTCCAGATTACGGGCCGTAAGTCATGCAGTAGGCTACGCGCTCTCTGGACAATATAACCAACATGCGTAAGGAATTGCAAAAGGTTTTTCATTTTTGGTATCGCATGCCTTAAAATGGCTTATATGACACTCTACACTTTTGCTATCAATAGATAGATAGATAGATAGATATACTTTATTTATCCCAAGCTGGGAAATTGCAGTGCAGCAGCAGCATTACACACAGTGAAATAAGTGAAAATAAGACTATAAAGAACAAACTATACATAATAAAAATATAAAAATAGCGAGCAGTAAAAAGATTATGTACATAACAATAATAATAAAATAGCCAAATAGTAAACAGTAGTAAAAAGTATTGCACAAAAAGAATATCAAATGCAAGTGAATATCAAAATAAGAATATCAAAAGCAAATGGCAGTGAAAATAAAGTGTACCGTGACTGTGAGAACAAACTATATATATAATAAAATATCGAAATAACAAGCAGTAAAAAATTATATACATAATAATAAAAAATCAAAAGCGAACAGTAGTGGTAAGAAGTATTGTATTATTATTATTTTTTTTATTTTTAGCTGTTATTGTACAGTGTAATGGCATGTGGCAGGAAAGATTTCCTGTATCAGTCCCTTCGACAGCGGAGCTGTAGCAGCCTGTGGGAGAAGGTGCTCCGCTGTCTGTCCACCGTGTGATGGAGAGGGTGCTGATCATTGTCCATGATGGATAGCAGTTTATTCAGTGCCCTCCTCTCCACCACAGTCTCAAAAGACTCAAACCTGAGTATCAAGTCTGTTGGTGTCGCTGGCTCTGATGCTGCTGCCCCAACAAAAGGCGCTCTCTGGCAGAAAGTCCTGCAGGAAAACTTCTCCTACACGTCATATGCACATGAATTACCCAACCTTTTGTTGCTAACTCTCCTCCAGCAGCTTGTGAGGTCGACCTTTATCATGGCGTCATTTCTTCATGAATAAGCTCAAAGTCATGGGAACTCTTTGTTTGCCGTAACTTTCTTTGTCAGCGTTTGACATGAATCAGCATGTGACTTGGCAGGCTAACGTTGGCAAACGTTAACTAGCACAACGCAGATATGTTTGGACTCAGTCAGTGAATAAAACACAAGACAAATAAACTGAACATGTTGGCTCGTACTCCCCAGGAGAAAGGGGTGGAACAGTGTGGGCTTCAGTCCAAGGTTTGTGACAAAATGCTTCAGCTTCTGTGTAAAATTGGTGATGTTCCGTACGAAATCACTGGCTGTGTGAATCTGTGTTTTTGAGCCTGCCATTGGTTCATCGCAGCTACAAAGCAGCTCAGCCATGGCGTTGACTGCGTATTTCGCTCCTGATATGTCTTGCAGCATGTAAAACAAAAGGAAAATCTGGATTCTCTTTAAGGTATGCTTCGAAGTTCAGATTTCCATTCACAGACAATCCAAAAGGAGGGTCACCGGGGGTCAGTGCAACAGGCAGAAACACCTGTCAGCCACCAGGTGTGATCATTATCTTATTTCTCTTTAAGCACTGATGGAGCAACGACTCTCAATGACACATTAACAGAGGTGAAAGTAGTCACTGACAAGCTGTCTTTCATGGAAAACCACCAGGACATGCGGTGGTTAAGCTACGTGTGTCTCGCTCACACACTCAGTCACAAACACATTTCATCAGGTGTTGCTGATGTCAAGGGGGTGTGTGTGTGTGTTCAAGCTGTCATCGCTTCACCGCTCGGAGGCACATTCCAACCATTGTGACTAAGGACCCTCGTGACCTTATAAGGTCAAAACCCTTCCTGCCAATCTGCATAGCAACAGTCAGAGCAGCACAAAAAGCATGTAACATGTTGAGGTGGTTAAATGATTAAGAATCACTCAACAGAAAGCACGTGGATGATTGACGGCTGCTAAAAGCTTTGGACGGCTCTTTTGTAAGATCCTCTTCCAGGGTCACAAAAGCTTTTCTACTATATACTATACTTATCTTGACAGTAACTGGGCGAGGTTGGATTCAGATTATATTACATAAAGTTAGAGTTTGGGCTTGTGTCTCCTGTTTGATGCCTCAGTAGATTTGTGATGGCAAAAGCATAAAATCTACAAATTGCTATGTGCCAGTGGATTTGTCGAACTTTGGTTGTTATTGAAGGGTTACTCTGAGTTTGCTGAGACATGCTCCCCCTCTGCAGGCTTAAAAGCTGAGAGTAGAGAGGCTGTTTTGTCCTTCACAGAGGACAGCAGCTGTGATCGCCTTGAACGGTTCGAATGAAGTCCACTGGTGACGAGTTTTAATACTGAAAAAAGAAAAGATCAAAACACCCATCGAAGCTTTTCAAGGCAGAAAGTTTGAGATTTTCTGCACATGTTTCATGTGTGAAATCTCTCAGACAAAACTTCAACACATTTGAGGTTGTTGGTTACGTCTCTTTGTAAAAGATACCGTCCTGAACTGCAGATTTTGAATATACAAATTGCTCTTTACAGTCGTGATCAATAATCCATGAACTGTGCACGTGTCCTTTGCTTTTGCCGTGCAGCAGCTCGTTATGGCTTTAAAGGATCCTTATTGTTAAAGTTATTGGCTGAATTAGTAGCTCTATATCTGTTCCTGAACACAACACTCTGGAATCTGGAATCCAGCTTCAGGGGATGTTATTCCCCAAAATTATATGACCTCATTACTTTCAGTGTAAACCACAATAACATAAAATAAATGTGTCTCCGGGGACATGGTCGGGGCTTGCATGCTCTTGTTTCATAATGGCTTTTATTGTTGTTTTCATAGCTGTTTGTAAGCCTATGGAATTCCCCACATGGTGCAGTTTAGCCATAAAAAGACAACAAAAACACAAAATATAGATGAAGTGAGGTTGTTATATGGGAGCATAAAGTTGAAACAGAAACAACATGTTTGATGAGTTTTGTGTTGTCGAGCTCAGAGTGTTTGTTTGTCCCAAACCTCAGTTGTGCAACAAGCCTCTCTCCATAGAAGTGTCTCCAAAATGGACATTTAGCATGTCCAGAGCGTTTCACGTGCTATGCTGTTGGAGAATATCACATGATGGTTATAGGTTACTCAAATACCATCATCATACACATGAGATGATAATAATGTTCTGTTTCATGTCTCATTTGTCTCTTAGCGCCATTTTTCACTCAGCTGTGGGTCAGAGCTCCGGCAGGGAGACAAAAAGTAAAGGATCTCAGACCTGAACCTGTCTTCAACATTCTGCTGTCTTCTGGTGGGGTTACAAGATCAATCTCCCTTAGTGATTTATGGGGTGGGAAGGAAGAAAAACACAACTTTCTGCCCTGAAATTCAGATTTATTTTGGACTTTCCTCTAATATTTGCTTTTCTTGTTAAGTCAGCATAGCTGTGTGTCGCCGGGTCGCTAAGAGGTTGTAAATGTTAAAAATACATTTAAAAAAAAAAGGAAGGGGAAAAATAAGCACTCTGATTGACCTCTTCACAGCCCATTGACGTATTCAGCCTTGGTTTAGAGCTCATGAAGAACTGTTTCAGGTTGGAGAAATCATTCTCTCTGTCACTGAACCTCAAACTGTTTCAGAGTTGCTGCCCCACAGATCAGCTTTGGCATCACTGTCTGGTTTGGCCTCAGATATAAATAGGTATGTCCTTGAAGTCATCAGATGAACAACACAATTTACTACCAGAATAAGGGATTAAGTATATATCACGATAATATAACTGATGCATAACTTGGCAGCACCGGTGCTGCAGCTGAGACAACAAAGCAAACTCCCGTCATGTCCAGCAGTACTGAAAGTCATGTCCTCTCGATTTGCACCACGTTAATGTCTGCAATGCTTTTGTCTTTTGCTGCTTTCCTCATTTAAAAGCCAAACAGAGAAAAAAACAAAAGAAGTTCAACACCACACAGCAGTTTTGATTTATTTAATGAATACGTCCCCTAATAATCGAATAAATATCTCTGTAAATGTAAAAAAAATCATTGACCACCTAAAGTCCTGATAACAATCCTCTTTAAATTTCTAACATTAATTATGAAAACAACAATAAAACATCTCAAAGATAAAACCACAGCTAGCTCGTTATAGCTTATTATAAAATCGCATTTTGGAGATAAGTTTCATTTTTCACTAGTGTTTCGCTAAAAAAGCATTCACCCGACACAACATGAACATCGTATTCACGCAACGCTCAGTGACGACAGCCTGTAGATCTCTCCCTGCCTGCCTGCCTGTCTGTCTGTCTGTCTGCCGAACACATGCTGCCGTCTGTCATCACGGCGTTCCACAGAAGATTTACAGCGGCAGGCAGGAGGATCAGCAGGCCTCACGCCCTCCACCGACATGCTTCAGATCTTCGCCAGCGTCCACCAACAACACCGATTATGAGCGCTGGAGTCAAGTTTCTATGACATGTGGAAACCTGGAAATTCTAATAATACCGGCCCTAATCTTTATTATTATGAGCTTTGCTATTAGTAATGCTGATTATGAGTGGCTCAAAACATTAGAAGCGGGGCGCTCCGGTGGTAAGAAGCTAGACATTTTGGGAAATGCGCTTTCATGCCAAGAGTGAGATCACAAGACTGATATCACTCTCGTATCTGTGCCAGAAATATGAAGCTACTACCAGCAGCCAGCTAACTTAACTTAACAAAGGCAACAAAATCAGCCTGCCAGCGCGTCTAAAGCTCACTCGTTAACACATATCTCCATCCAAATTGTAAAAGCAAGTCGGTTTTACGGACAGTTATGTGGACACTATTTCCAGGAACAGTGACCTTTCGAGGCGCTGGTAGGTGGATTTTGGTGACTTTGGATAAACCCAGGCTCATGCAGTTTCCAGTATTTACACTATGCTAAGCTTGCCTACTGCTGGTGGTAGCTTTGTGTTTATTGTCCAAATTTGAGAGTGCTATAGCATCAATCTTCAAAATAAGATAAAATCAACATTATTAATAATCCCCAGCTGGGGAAATTTGGTGTTACAAGCAGCATCGATAAAAATAGTAAATAGCAAAGGCAATGGAAAACAAAAAATACAAAATACAGAATAAGAAGTTGACTATGTATATGTATATTTTATACAAAAGACTGTAGAAAATATATTGCCAATGGAAAGTACTTGAGAAAATGAAAAATTGTACAGGCATTGAAGCAAAAATTGCATGTGGTTATGGATAAATTAAGTGAAATATTTGCTCTATTGAACATTAGATTAATATATATGTGTGTGTGTGTCACAGTGGAAATAAAAATTATATGTATAGTGTAGTATTTAAGGAAAAAGGAATGTAATATTGCACAGGTTAACGCATGTATGAGGTAGAAGGATGTTTACAGTAGTGCAAAGAAAAACAGTATGTGTGTGGACACAGTGCTAATGCCTGAGTTGAATAACCTGACGGCTGCTGGAATGAAGGGCCTGCGGTAGCGCTCCGCTCCTATAGGGAAGGCTACCATAGGTCCTTCATTCCAACAGCCTCAGAACAGCAAAGGTTTGCTGTTTGTTTGTTTGCTTTTTAACAAAATATGCAAGTCTGAATTTTGGTGGAATATGTACAAAATGATGCACAAGACATCTATAATATCTCCATTTAATGGAATGGTGCAGCTATAAAAACATCCTTGAAAATGTCACTCACTGTGTGTACGCATTATATAGCTTTGATGGAGAGTTACAGAATATTTGCTTTATGATAAAATATGACACTGTCAGATGTCATACATTCTGCAGGAGGCTTTGAAATCACTCATCAATGAACACCCGCATTCCATACATATGTGCATAAATCCATCAGCGTACAGTCGACACAGCATAGCGTGCCTCTGGGTGGAAATACCAAGAGTCGAGACTCAAAACCTGGAAGAGCCTGACAATAAAAACACATTATGGTGCAGCTAATTTGCTCTGACGTCCTAATGCAATATGCCCTTCATCCTCAGAGAGAACAGAGGACAGTTTTCAAGGGTAACTGGATCACAAGATTCAGCCCTTTTGCTTTTCTTTTTACAAACCCTCTCTCTTATATTGTATGATTTTTACATCTGTTAAAAAAAAGGAGAAAAGACCTGGTCAGTAAGTGTCCTCTTTGAAATTACATCTGTTGGAGAGTACCGTCTGCTGGTGTGTATTTGTCTATGTACATTAAGCCACGTGCTACTGGCTAATATGTTTTAATGCTGTTTGCACACACGGCTATACAGCACGCAGTTAGTTACATAAGCCGATAAGGCATAAATACACATTCTCATGTGACGACAAAACAAACAAACAAAGTCGGGAGACAGACTCACAATTGCTTTAACAGAGCAGCTGCTAATCGGACCTGGTGAGCTGAATTCTCCACAATGACCGCCCTCCTCTCCTGCAAGCACACAACACACAGTGTGCACGAAAAGTCTTTCTTGTGTGAATGGAACTGAGAGGCTGTCAGGTTTACTGTCCGTGTTGTTGTTCTTGTTCAACCCCAAATAACGGCTGTCACAGACTCGAGCCAGCAGTGTACACTATGTACTGACTATTAATTAAATTAAATACTGTTTTCCAGGTAGTATACCATCAGTATACAGAGCCGCTCTTGCATTGGAGTGATAGTGTCCATCAGTGCCATGTTTTTAGTGTTCATACTGACTGGTTTGAGTGTACGTAATTTAGTCACGTTTCCAAAGAGAAGGGATTTAAGCACACGGTGCCAGCGCTCTGGACCAGCAGCTGTACAGCACATGGCTGCAGCCTCGGTGTGATCTGCTGACTGAACTCATCATGAGGGAGGTCGCAGCTGCTGAGTTCAATGAAGATCGCTCATCAGTTGAAGGGGATTCATCTGTTTTTCTTTTCTTTCAGCGCTATAAATCTACCCTGATTCCAGACCTCTCAATCACAGCCCACATTAGCACATGTTTTTTTAGAGATTCGAATACGCTTGGTGCTGTTCGCTGTTCCCCCAGGCTGCAGAAACAATCAACCAATCAGCTTTGTCTTTGAAAGGACGTGAGGTTGCTAGCTGCTTAGCCTTCTCAGTTGTAAAAGTTCTTGTCAGGAAATTGGCTAAAATTCCTCTGCTACCGTGAATGCTGCCTACACAGAGTGCTGCAGGGATGATGCATTTTTGTCTGCAAACCCAGAAATTAGCTTTGCCCTGGTTACCTCTGCATAAAGCCAGTGGGATGTTTCCATTGGATTTTGGACGACTGCAGAAAATAATGCAATTTACTTAACCATCCAATACACACGTTACTATACAAAGATAAATCTACATGTTGGAAAGTTGCTGAATGAGAGAATGAGCTCCTTATATCTACAGAGGGAGCAGGTCCTTTTCCACCATGTTTCTACAGTAGCTCAGAACAGCCAATCCAAACATCGACTCTAGCAGCCAGCTTGGTAGGGGAGGGTGAGGTGGAGGTATTCAGTTGGCTGCAGTCTGCAGTCTCACCACTAGATGTCAGTAAATCTGACATGCTGGTCCTTCAATGTGCAGCATTCACGTAAACTGTGGAAATGATTATCATATTGTTTGATTTATAGTGTTTGCAATTATCTACATCCACAGACTTACCTTCGTCTCCATGGTTGGCATGGTGACGTCACTGACAACCTCTGTAGTCTCATTTAGCCACTTATTAGCGGCAGCCTTTTTTAAGACACATAAAAGCTATAAAAGTCACAAATGGTGTATTTACTGATGTGTTTTATGTCGTGGAACAAGACGTGAAAATCTCTTAAACTTGTGTTAACCACAGACCTTATTTCAGGCACCTAACCGGAAACATATTCAAACAACCCATTGACTTGACAGGAAGGGCAGCGACGCTAACTCATTTCTGGGTTTTAGGACTCATTCCTGCAGCTCTCTACAGAGGAGGTGCGACCTGCACTGGAAAAGGAAATCAAGAAAAGTGTTTGGTACCAAAAAGCACGTCGAGTCGAGCTGAGCCGTACCGTGCAGTGGAAACTAGGCTCAAGGCTGTAAAATATATATGACACTACAATGATTTATTTGTACACAATAAACAAATGATACAGAGGAGCTGCTGCTCAGAGCCAATAACAAGATAACTGACTGAACCATGTGACCAGTAGCTCAGAGGATGATATAACTCTTTACTGCCGTGTGTGTGACATGAGAAGGCTTGACAGCCAGTTGGCTCACTCATAAACAACTGATACCACACCACTCTCTCCATCCATCTCGCTCCCTCTCTGGTTTACTCTCATCTCTGTTCTCCTTTTTCTAATCACACTCTCTCCATCTCGGTTGCTTTCTCGCAGTCTCACCCACACACGTAAAACAGCAGTATAATTTAACACCCACTGGAGCCAGATCATGTTAACGGGTTGCCGAGCTGGTGCAGAACTGTGTGTCCCCGTGTGCTTCCGTAGCCCTCGGCTACATTCTGAGGCACTGATGAAGATCGAGACCTTCACGCCGCTCTCATCTAGAGTTAGTGCGAGGTGCCGCATCGAGGAGCAAACACAGCGGCCTGCTGCAACAGAGATCTGATTCAGATCTGATTACAAAGAGGTCTTATTCTGGAAAACATGCAGTGAGAGCCTTGCTGGTGAAAGACAGACCAATCAGGAAGGTATCTGTGGTTGAGTCCTGATACCTAAAAAGACAAAAGTGCTGTCTATAAACACACCTGTCCTCATACTTCAGTACACTTCTGGTTTGGGGCAGTTTTTTATTGTTCATCACTGGAAATCTTAATGCTACAGCATACAATGACGTTTAAGACACGCCCTATAAACAGGACTTTGATGTGTAACTATAAAAGTACTTGGTTAAGGTGAAGGAAACATGCTGATTATTACAAGACGTCAGTGCTGACTCTTTGGATAATGACGAGAAGAAGGAGCACTATATTTTCAACTTAATCTCAGAGCTGATTCCTTAAAATCATGCAGTTCTTGAACCTTGTGAACGTGAACTTTAACTAAGCAAGCTAGCATCCTTCTACCACTGCATGCTCCATTTCATGCATCATATTTATTAAGCAACAGGTTTCCATTGGATAGAGGAGGAATCTGGAATTTCCAGAAAAGATGCTGTATTCTTCGGCTTTGAGAGCCTAAAAGCAATGAGAGCTTGCCCGGATCTCGCTGTGGCAGAATAATTAGGGCAGACCCCTCTGAGAGAGACCATTAATCTAAATCTTGGAGACCAACAACGGAGTAACCTTTAATCCAAACCTGACAGGGTGTGCAAGATAATGCCCTCAGGCTCTTAGTGCAACACTAGAGGAATTAAGCAAAGCTCACCTCTCAGTTAGGCCTTCTTCTGTCACCTGCACATTGTCCTGTGCATTTTTACCTGGACAATCCTTATCTTCTCCTTTTTTTTACATGCTATTTGTTTAGTAAGTGAGCTTCATCCAGATTAATAGATGTTTCAGAACATTGTCAACTGTTTTTTGTGCTTAATATGCCATTACGTTCGATATTTTCATGAGTGTTAACACTGATACATGTAGGAGACCTTTTCTATGGTCATGGACAAGATGAATTCAGACCAGGTTACTTGGAAAGAAATCCATTCCGTCAATCATGTTTGTATTTCTGGTGTTAAAAGCCCGGTGTGTAGGATCTCTGTCAGAAATGGAATATAATATATCACAGTATGATCACCCAAAAATAAAAATCCATGTTTTCGTTATGTTAGAATGAGCTCTTTATATCTACAGAGGAGGCCAACATGTTGCACCACCATGTTTCTACAGTAGCTCAGAACAGCCAATCCAAACACTGACTCAAGCAGCCAGCTTGGTAGGGGAGGGTGAGGTGAGAGGTATTCAGTTGGATGCAGTCTGCAGTCTCACCACTAGATGTCAGTAAATCCGACATGCTGGTCCTTCAATGTGCAGCGTTCACGTAAACTGTGGAAATGATTATCATATTGTTTGATTTATTGCAGCTGAAATCATCTACATCCACGGACTTACCAAAGAACAATAACAGGAACCACATGGGCCCCAAAAGCATCTTAAGGCTCGAACGATTGTTGCCCCATTTGAAGTTTACAGGCTACGATCGTTTCAGTGTTACCGCCAGAGTCAACCTGATGCCGCCAGTCTTGCTGGTGAGCCAAACTGCACCAGACACATGAGATTCTTTGCCAGTTTACATGTCTGGTCTATTTCTGCCTGACTAGCTTGTATCTTTGAAGCTTGAAATTCCCTTTTGAATGGATATTGACACCAATATTTATCGTCACTGACATTAAATCAATACAACCAATAATAATGCCTTTCTTTGCATTGTTATTGAGATTGTCTTCATGCACATGCAGCAAAAGCACTTCTCTCTTGTTTGTCGCCGTCAGTGCAGCCACAGTTCTTATTGTTTTCATTTCAGATTGTGTGACATCCTTCACTGTGCATCTCAAACGAATCTCAAATCTGAATTGAGGGTACTGAAGCCATCACAATGTGCCTTTTCATCATATTACTGTGTCACTGTTTGGGTTATTCCACAAAGATCATCTTTGCACCGCTGCTTTGAAATATAACAAAGGTTTTCCTTAAAGATTCATCTATCAGATACCCGGCCAGAGGGAACTCAGAGCATGTTGTGAAAGCTGAGCACTGAGCACCTCTAGCTGGAAAGAGATCCTTCCTCCAACTATTGTTCTTGGAACTGAAAAAAAGTCGGATAAATGACAGTTTACATTGTTGTCGTGTATCATTGTCCATTCATCCTAAAGGCAAAAGACTGAAGTGTGTGAATTTGCTGACTGTTCTTAGTCTCCAGTGGACAGAGAGGACAGAATGGATCAAATTAAGCCTGCGAGGAAGTTTGTGCTGAAGCTCAAGATGTGCTGCCAATGCATGAAACACCAACGCCATCAATGCTGCTGTTGCTCACATAGCATTTCATAAATAAGCTCACCAGCTAAGAGGCGGCACTCTGAGCTGCTGATTTGGGCATCCTGCGAGTTTGCCGGCAGTTCGACGTATCAACTGGGGGCAATGAAATCACACTGGAGTTTACTTGTTCCCGCTGTCACCCATTTCAGATCATCATGGTTTGATTTGGTCGAGATGCAGGTGGTGTCGCTTTTTTCCACTTGTGCATCCATGCATATAACAACTGGATGTCCTGTTTTACTTCTGCTGGTGTTTGCATGACTGTGTATTTCGCTGCTTCTCTGCATGACCTGTTCATGGGGGACGTCTTCGTGGTTGCTGGCTGCAAAAGTTCTGCTTTTATCAGGCTGCTGCATCTACCTCCTGTGTGTGTGTGTGTGCAGTATTTGCAATGCAAATTCATCAAGCACACGCTCTGGGTTGTCGTTTGGCACATACACTCTGATGCTTCAATGACGCCGCTTTCTGTTTGCATGTTCGGGCTGATTTTGCAGTATTTTTTCCTCTGCTGTTGGTTTTGATGGGGTTTCTTCTCGGATGACTGTCCCCGAGATCACTTGAGGAGGCTAATATTGTATCTTCGCTTCAGGGGTGAACAATAATTGGCCCAGTTTGCGCTTGTCATTTCTGAAGTCTTGTATCATTATAAAAACTGGAACTTTTTCATGTACACTGTTCTCTGTTGGCCACATCTAAAATCTGATTGCAGTCTTTTCCGGGGCTGCATCCACTCAGCGTGGGCCTGATTCCAGTCCAGAGGGTGGTGGTAAAGCCCCCAAAGCTGGTTACTAACTGCCAAAAACAGGTAGCATAATTAGCTAGCAACTTTCCGTAAACTGAGACAAACAAGTGGATGAATGATATTTATGAAGCATGAGCAAGACAAAAATTCTATTGTCTTTGTCGCTAACGCTAGCGCTCTCACTCACCCGTACAAAGCACTGTGAGACTGAACTAATCACATAACACTACGGCAGCCTGGTGCGCCTTCTGTGTGACCATATGCGTTGAAAATGCTGGAGCTGTTTTTCTCCTCGTGGCCAACAACATGGAGATCAACAGCTGATTTCAGCGTCACCTCAGAGGAACTTTCGCCACCGTTATCACAGTGAATAGATCACGTGACAGGCTATTTACAGTTCCTGACATGGTTACAGCTGGGAGGGGTAAAGCTTGCCTTTCCGTCTTGGAGAGATGATGTACTTTTTATACATCTGGCTGGAATGTGTCTCAAACCCAACTCGGGAAGATGCCTTTGCACTTCGTCAGTTCCAGGGCGAGGCGAGGGGCGTTAAGCTTGCCGCAATTTCCAATCCTGGTGCTATTGCTTTTTCCTGCGACTTCCTGTTTGACCCATTTGATGTGACATGTTTTGGCGCGAGCGGAGAGCAGATGTGTCACATGCAGTCAGAACAGCTGGAGATTAATTCCTGTCCTGGTGTGATTCGTCTGCTGCTGAGGTGAAAATTGCCTTGTGCCTCAAAAATGGCCGCAGTTTGCATCACAGGCTACAGAAGAATCAAGATCCTCAGCTCACATGTTTGTTATTGCAGCGGCGTGAATCAGTGCTTCTGTCTGTCACACGCTGTTAAAGTTCTATTCAAATCATATGAGCTATGTGTTGAAAGTTGTATTAATTTAACTGCAGTTAATGTGGTTTTGTGTTTACAGCTCTTGGTTCATTTGTAATAAGTTAGCGTGATCACAAAATAAAATAGAATCAAATGTTAAAAGTGTCTGTCTTTACTCTGTCTTGATCCAAGGAGCTGAACCACAAACTGTTTTCAAGTGCTTTGCATCTGGCTGCCTGATGGAAGGGGGTGGGTGTATGAGCTGTGAAGAAAAACCATGACACTCTCACTTCTCAAACACACTCCAAATATTGGTCTTGGAGGCGAACCAGGTCCCCATATCCATTCAGAAATCTAATCTCCTTCTCTGTCCTTTCATCTGCAGCGATGAGCAGCATGGAAATTACCAGGAAGTTTGTCTCCTCAGTCATTCTTGACATCCAGCTTTGCCCTGCAGTCACACTGTCATGTGAATGTAAAGGTGAGAACAGTAAGCAGGGGCGGAAAGTAACCATACTGTATTTATTTACTGTACTTAAATACAATTTTGAGGTTCTCTTATCCACTACATTACAGAGAGAGAAATGTACTTTATATTTCAGCACATTATCTGATTAGTTAATACTTAATTTATGGATTCAGATTAATAATAAGATCACAGAAGATAAAGCGAGGATTCTCAATCTATTAGTGTATGAAGTCATTCAAATTAGCTAAAATTTTTAGCAGCTGCAACATTACAGTCATGTACATGTTAGTGCATCAATAATTATAAAACATGAACAGCTTTATTGTGAAATTTCTCAGATATGTCATTCTGCGTAGTGAGTACGTTTCCTTTTACTGAAGTATGTCCTGATGTTACATTTATCGGGCGTATGCAAAGCTGCAGTATAATCATTTAACCACACGTAACTTTATAGGTAGCTTGTTAATGTTTGTGCACATGCAGGAATGTGCAAGTCTGCTGTATGCAACCACAAATCATCCTGACTTGCCCTCTGCTGAGGTGGAGGAGACAAAATATGTAATAAATAAGATTGTACACACACCCACACACACATTAGTGTAAGTGATCCCGCTGGCCTCGGCAGGGGGGGAGACAGCTTGCTACAGGGAGCAGGGAGGACAGGATCATGCATCTCTCTGTGTGTCAAGATGTCTTACTGCAGAACAGCAGTCACAGGCAGGTGCTGTGCACTCACTCTACAAACAGATCCTACAAGTACGAGATAAAAAGCCAAAGAATCCTCATCGCTGGAAGATCCTGAAAATTAACCTAAAATTTTTCATAATCCCGCACCCCCTCCTCTCAGAGGATTCCTGGTCTGTCACAGCAGGTGTAGTGCTACAGCGTCTACGAGGGGAGACTGGGTGCAGCAGTTCAGACAGCCAGTCTTTGGATGACTCCATACCCAGAGAAATAAAGAGAGACTCAGGAAGCTTTGCAATGTTTAAAGCCAGCCTCAAGCTTTGGTTAAAATCGGTGAGGAAGTGATTGTCTTGCAGTTATTGTGAAGTCCAAACTGATGGACTTGATGGATGTGAATTTGCTGTTTCTTGTCGACCTGCTCAGGAACAACAGATCCCAATTAGCTGCTGGTAACTCTGGTTACTCAGCTGTCCCAGCAAAAATAAACCCGTAAATAAATGAAAAGCAACTACAGGGCGATGCGTTAGTCATTTAAACACAAAGATTACAGCACACATTTTCAGACAGTCTCCTGGAAGGCATTCACAGTGCTCCACTACATTCAATCTCTGCATACTCTCTCACCTCCAGGTTTCAGAAAGTTACAGAAATAGTCGGGCACCGTGTTTGAAGTATTTTTGGTGCAGAACAGGGTCTCTGTGGCAACTGTCGCTCACGACAGGAACAATGACAACAGCAACACACGCAACCTCTCACAAGGCTCGCAGCCACAACAACCATTGTGTTGTCAGTCAGTTCCGCAGCAAGTCCTGCTGGCATCAAGTTATTTCCTGTCAGCCAACAGCTCAAAGCAACACAACATAACGAAGATGAATATTCTGCAAATGACACCTCACCAATCACAACCTGCCATACCGAGCCGGTAATGAACATTACACACGACGGTACAGTTACTCACTTCAAAGACCTGGAAGCAGCTGTTTTTACTCAACCTGGACGACAACTACAATGATGAAACTGAAAACGCTGTACAATATTGGACTCTATAAACAAATAATCAAAGACAGTGGAGGGTAGCAATGCATCACTGCAGTGTCTAATCTGCCTAATCCGACGTGATGTCAGGAAGTGGGGTCTCATGGTAACAAAGATTGAACCCAGATGCAGACACGAGGGGGCGGTGGTTCAGTTTTAACAAATTTTATTTTACTAAATGAAACAAAAAGGCAGGTTTGAATTTAACTAAAGTCCAAAGTCCAAAAGGAAACCAAATCCAAAACTGAGGGAACTAAGAGAAAACACTCACATGGGTATAGAGGGGCAGAAGACAAAGAACGAAGACAACACATAACAAACACTGACAAAGAACGTGGTGTGGTTCGTGGACAGAGACAACACTAGAAAAACACAAGAAATGTGGCTTGGCTTAAGATTGAGACGACACTAGGAAACACTTACATGGAGCATGGCATGGCTAGAGAACGCAGACAATACTTAGATGACGCTGGACAAACACTTACATGAAACGTGGCATGGACATGAACAAAGACAACAACAAAAAAAACACTTAAAGTGTAGGGCATAGCATGGATTCACAAACAACGACCTGACAAAGACTGAGGGGAAGACACAGGCTTAAATACACAAGGGAGGACAACTAATGACACACAGGTGAAACAAATCAGACAATTACAAAGGCGGGAAAACACAGGAAGTAAAGCAAAAGAAGAAACATAACGTGAACCTTCAAAATAAAACAGGACGTGACAAAAACAGACTATGATAACACAAAAGGTGAATCAACATAAAACAGACGTGCACGGCACGGATCATGACACGTGATGCTTGTGGTATTGGGAAATAGTAACAGAGTGATGATGATGAGTTACAGGTTAGCTGCACTGGCTAATATAACAGTGTTTTCCCTGCATACCTCATTGTTTGTATATCCTATACCTCTACGACAAGTCATGGAAGGTCACAGCCAATCACCTGCATTATTAGTCCCTGGTAAAAGCATGCTGCACGCTTATTGCTTAATGACACTGATGGCATTTACTTCTTGGGTATTTAAAAACTTGAATTTGAATGACAGGCATTTTTGATTTTACATTTTCGGGTCAGGGCCATAAATGCATCATACCATACAAACGTGATTGGTCAATACAACTAAAGATGAACTACAAATGTCTCCAGCTGTAATGTGAACTTGAGATGACCCACATTAGTTTCTGATAGCAAAGCCTGGTCTCATTACGCACCTGATCATGCACGAAAAGGTGAAACATAAAAAAAAATTATCTTCCATTCCATAATTCATGCAATGAGCATGAGAGGTGTTGAGCAACCGAGCAGGGTTTGAAGAAAGAGGAAGCAAAATATCTAAAATATGATTACACAGCACTATTGCACAAGGCAGCGAGGAGGAAAGTAGACACATGCAAGCTTGCACATCTCGTCTCAAAATAACACAAGGGACTGGACACAGCTGGATCCCTGTTGGACGAAGGTGAAACCGTAACTGTCGGCAACGATCATTGCCAAATAGAAAAATGAAGCTCACAGCAACAACTGGCGCACTCGTGTTACATTATTCTGGCTGAAAGCGACATTTTTCTTCCTACAAAAACATTCATGAGGACGACTTCCTGATGCAGGTGTCTGGGTCTGAACCCTTCACCTTTGCATGCTGCATGCTATCAGATTAACAGTGCGCTGGCTTCCTTATGTTTGAGGTCAGCTAATTTGTTTTTAAGGGATTATTTCCAGCCGTAGACATTTCCTCTTCTTCCTGTTATGTGACCTACAGAGGACATGGTGCCGCACTGATATAAAACCTCTGCAAACAAGAAAGGCAAAAAGTGTCGAACCCAGAACAAAACTGGTGCTGCGGCTAAAAAATATAACTCAAGTGTCGACGTAGAGAAATGGATGATATCACAAAAAATCTTTACACGGCAAAAACAGGAAAGAAAGAGATATTTTTCTTTCCTGTTTTCTTTCTTCTCTCCTTCTTATTTTGTTGATCTGGTCTTTCAAAAAAAAAAAAAAAAAATCTTTCCACTGCATTTCTACCAATGCACAGCAAACAGCAGACTGATGACTGCAGCTGTCATCCTATCCCAATCACCTGCCATTTGACACGGCTGCTGTTTGAAAAGCCATGTTTTATCTGCTTCCTGAGACAGAGCTCCATTCTATAATTAGAAACATTCGCTGACACAAGAATTAATAGTAAAAATGTTATATAACTTACTGTATGATTGTTTTAAAGATAACAAATTTGTAATGAACTAGATGTGACCTCAAAGGCATCACACGCAGTGTCAGAAACCATTACTGTCCATTACAGAGGAAGATAACGGCCTGCATTCAGAGTTACAGCAGCAGGCTGGTTTCTTTCTGAGAGTGTAGTATTTCTGACACACACACACACACACACACCTCGCTCAGTGTCAGGTCACCGTGTTCTCAGTTCTTCTGAAGCTGCAGTGTCACGGCCTGCAAACACTGTGCATTTATCTCTCAATGTAACACCACGTATACAGAGAGGAAACATGGCCTCGGATTACAGAGCCAGCTCACTTGACATTTCACATGTCTTCTAAAGAGGATCAAAGAAAATGAGGATGACCGAAAGACAAGCTGAAGCAACTGGCTTTGCAACCAGTATCTGCAAGGAAAATAGACAGCAAAACAAGTTTGTGGTGCAGCTTTATCTCCCCAAATCTTGTTGCTGTAGACATTATTTATGCAGGGTGGATGTGGTCTTCTGAGTTTTGGGCGAGTATCTAGTTCAGCAGCAGCAGCAGCAGCTGCTGTTGCTGAGGGGAGCAGGCGGGATGGACCAACACAAACGTGTTCATACTGCTTGCATGTTAACATAAACGCTAACACCTCTTAGACGCAAGCGTGCTGACATCTGGCATTTAAACAAGCTAGCATGTTAGCATGCTTGTATTCATCAGTAAATGCATGCATGCATGCAGTAAATGCATTTTCAGCACAGATCCACTTTGTGAATATGCATCTAATCTCAAAAAAGGAAGAAATTAGATATAGGTTTTCTTTTGTTGTCTACATTTATTTATTTATCTATTTAAAAGGGACAGTACACATTAATGAACATCAGTATGTGACTGCATGTGTAAAGGTGTCGGAGTTAGCAAGCCTGCTAATTTACACCTGTAGACCCTTGGCAGGTAATAGACAGACAGACACATAGGAGGTAGACGAGAAAAGAACATACATAGACAGTGATGTCACACAATCATTAGCATATAGCCAGTTTTCTCAGTATTTGCATGGGCCATTGCTCTATAGTTAGCTAATGATGGCATTAAAAGCCTGACAGCAGTATGAGATGCAGTGCAAGGATAAGTTTGAACCGCTTCCCAGTCAGGAGTTTGCTAACTAAACTTAAGAATAACACTAATAATAATAATGATCTGTAGAAAATAACAAACTTTTGGCTCATGGGCTTTTGGTGAATGACTCTCAGTTGAAATGAAATGAACAAGTTGAAATGCAAACAAGCTAAATGGGTGAAGTGAACACAAACACGTAGGCAACAGGATGTTTGTAGTAACTTTATTGGCAATCTTTCTCGTAGTTGTTGAGATATCCAGTCAGAACATCAACAAGAGTCGGACCAGCAGGCTGAATCTCTTGCCGGTTTCAGCAGGTTTAGGTGCAACAGAGATTAAATGGCCTTTAGTGGTAGTTTAAGACGTTTTACAGGATTTCAGCCAAGTCTAACCAAAGCATTATCAGCATATCTGTGTTGAAGTTTGTTAATTGCAGAAAAACTGGCGGGATGAAAGAGACGGCTTTCAAGAAAATTAAAATGGCTAATTGAGTTATGAAAATAAAACGGTACAGCGGCGCCTCGAAGGCACCAATTCCTCAGCGGTACAATTGGTTTCAGTTTGTATGCTCTGTGGTGGCCTGAAGCGGTGAAACAAAGCTCCGATGAATAGCAGCAGGCTACTAATACATGTGGGAAAAAGAGTGTCGGCAAATGCTGCAGGGCCTCTACTCCTCAGACTTAATAGCAGAAGAATCAAGTATACAACCTTATATAAACAGCTGAACATCTCAAGAGTTTCGTTTGCAATATGAAACCTCCTTCATCAGCCAGAGCAGAGAACAGCAGCTTACGAGGGCCTGAGCCTTCCGGAGTATTCGGTTATGCGATACTGCACGCCAAGAGGTTCATGAAATGAGATAACGACCACGTGAAACAAAGAGACAGTCCCTATAAATTACTTAAATAGCAACGGTAAAACACTATAAGTGACATTTTAAAAACAATGACTTGCAGTCCTTGCTAATAAGTTGACGCTTTGGAGCTAGCTGCTTCAGATGTGCCCTCCCACAGAGGAGCAGAGTGGCTGCAACCAGCAGGCGATGGCAGGGACTCGACCTGCCGCCAAACCCCGCTGAACAACTCGACCTGAAGCTGAATTCACAGTCCGAAGCACCACTTGAAAATGATTTTCACCTGCATTTGTCCTCATTCTACTCTGCAGAACCTCTGGGTTCTAGGAAGGAAAAAGTGAATAATTTGGGATGAAAGATTCCCCAATTTTAACCCCTTGACGCCTGAATTTATTTAGAATTATGTTAAAAAATTAATTCTTTGTCTTTTTGCTTTCAAATTGATCCTAAATTAAAGGATAACTTTCGTTTTTTACAACCTGGACTTTATTTGTAGCATTAAATACGTCCATTTACTCACCCGGACAACTTTGGTGGCATTTGGAGTCGTTTTGAAGAAATTAGCCCCAGAGGAGCGGCGCATATATCCGTATAAAGCGAGTACTCGGGGCACCCATGCGTAGCCTCTATAGACGCATAATCTGCGGCGAAACTCGTTCCAATATTTTGTTAAGATATGCTGGTGCTATTCCCCTCTGAGCCCGTGGTGGCATGTTATCAACATCCAGCGTCTCTAGACAACTACCTCTGACGTGGATGATGTCATTACCGAACGCTGCGCGCTGCGAGCAGCCAGCCCCAACACGGCTGACTCTGCGGCGGTCGGCTACGAATACGCAATAACGAACCATAGCTGTGCCAAACTACAGCTAAACTAGCTGACCGCAGATTATGCGTTATATAGAGGCTGTGCATGGATGCCCCGAGTACTCGCATTATACGGATATACGCGCCGCTCCTCTGTGACTAATTTCTTCAAAACGACTCCAAATGCCACCAAAGTTGTCTGGGTGAGTAAATGGTTGTATTTAATGCTACAAATAAAGTCCAGGTTGTAAAAAACGAAAGTTATCCTTTAAGAGGAGTTTGTTAATTCTTCTGTAGCACATACAATAGATATAAATGATGCAAATTAGTGACAACCGGCGTTAATGCTTAAATGCAATAAAAATACTTTTTCTTTTACTTTTATATACTTATAATACTTTTTCAAAATTCATAATTTCTCTTTGGAGATTAATAAAGTGTCTATTTATCTATCTAAAAGCCACAAAATTGTTTACAACTATTTACATTATAGCACCAACTAGAATAGGGTTCAAACAAACAGTATATGTCCACTTTTTTCAATGCCTTAATGCAGTAAAAACATCTTTTTTGTGTATTCAAAATTCATTTATTTCATCAAAACAGTCACAAAATTAGCTTACAACCATTATATTGTAACAACAACACAACGGATGTAGTTTTCACTTTCACCGGACTGACGAGAAACCAGTGCTTGCAAAGGTTCCTAGGTGTGTGTTGAATATGCACAAACCGGCATTAGAGGAATGCATGCGAGATTCAGCTGCAATGTGGATTAAAGAGGTATGATGCGAATTCGTGACAATCGGCGTTAAGGGGTTGAAATCCACAGTTGAGTTTCAGGTAGAAAGTGTGAAGCCGCTGGTTCCTGAAGTGCCCCCCCCCCCCATTCTGTATCCCCATGTTAATTTGTTATTCACCAATGTCCTCAATGTTACTTAACATAAAAAGACAAGACTGTCCCGGATAATGCGACTATCATACAGTTTTATGTCACGACCAACAGCTAACTTTGTTTCTTTCGACCATTACTACAGAAAAACACCAAGTCAGAACAAAACAAACTGTAGCTGGCGAATGGAAAGAATCCCAAAGTAAATCGATTTAAGCTGCAAACTGTCAGTTTTCTACCTTTTAGAAGCCAGACCGTCCTCTCCAGGAGAGCAACATGCTGTCGTCAAACGGCCTGAACCAACTTGTGATTAATGTCAGGAGCACGCAGGAAGTGGAAAATAAAACCAGGCAAAGCAGATAAAAGGCCAAAGACGTGTGCACAGAGGAAATAAAGACAATACAATGAACTGAATAGGTCAAGTAAATAGGAATTAAGCAGTATAAATAAATCTTCAATTCAATTAGGCGTCTTTCTCCCATGCGAGACCTGCCGCTCTGAGAAGTAGCACAACGTTGCTCTGGGGTTTTCTCAAAAACCTGTTAAGTTATCTCTATTTAAATATGCAAATAGCGACATTTATCAAGCCATCCGCTCAAACTGCTCATCTTCCTGAAAGGAGCCCCCCCGCTCCCCGTCGATGCACCATACTGTACATATCAAATCATGTTTTTATGTGCCGGAATGAAAGCAAAATGTTGAGGCAGGGACGAGGGACAGAAAGGGTTTGTGTGGCCTGAGGGCGATGCAGCACAGGGTTAAGCTGAGCACGGAGGATCAGGGATTTCAAATCTTATTCTGCAGACTGTGGACTTCTGCACATTCCCCAGTGAACACTTTGCACAATCCTGCACAAAACCGTGCAGCTCTTTCACATAAATAAGTCACTGTATATACTGTTTATTGGTTAATTATTGTCAGTTTTCTTATCTCGCAGTACTTACTTTTCAGCTCCCTTCATATTTTCTACTTGCTTTGTTTGTTGTATTGCACCAAAACACCAAGACAAATTCCTCGTATGTGCCAACCGTCTTTGCAATAAACTGATTCTGTTTCTGAGAAACTTTCTTCCTCCAGCAGCTGGATGTGAAAACATTCATTGCACGCACATCATCACTGTGCACAGTGAAGCACAAACATCAAGAGAGAATAGCAATCATCTCATCATCTTTCCCTAAACTTAAACAAGTTATTGTGAAGTAGCTTGCATCGGGATTGTCTCGAACCCAGCACATCTACAAGGAGATAGAGCTAAATGTGAGCCTGAACTGCTCATCAAGGATCCACGTGATTCTGAATGAACTAAACACAAGTGCAGCCAAGTTTCTGCTGCAGGTTGGAGCTCAGATGTACCCTGAGCAACATTATTCCCTATAACTCTGCAACAGCGTGCTCATTCCAGTTTAAGAAAAGTCTCTGAACATCATTATTCAGCTTTTTTTTTTAACAAACAGAGGCCGTCTGTAAGACTGTTGTCATTTTGTCAGCCAAGGTGTTCAGTTACCTGTGATGCTCCACCAGAAGCTGACGGGGCGACGCAGGGCAGCAGACGGGAGCATGCTGCTGAAAACGATCCGCCGCCACAGTGTAACTACATGAATAAGAGAAGAGAGGAAAGCAGTGAGTGCCATCAGCCAGCTGAATGTAAAGTTATATCTGCAGGGCTGGACTGCTGACAGCTGAGGTGAGAGGACACGTCAGGTAAATGTCGACATAGCAGCATCACACCGGCGCCCAGAAAACTGTCGGAGATGTTTTAAAAAGCGGTTCAGCCGAATAACAAAACTCATCTTCTACCCTATTAGTTTCATGTGCTGAAGATTTGAAGTCGTCCATTCTAATAAAATAGATTTTCATTAAAAGCTGATCGATTACATTTAAAAGATGCGAAAGCAACACGTTTCTGAAATCTATAAACCTCCCAGTGAACAGTTTGAGAGATTTTCTCTGGTACAAAGCTCCAGTCTCACCGCTCTCACCCGCTTTCCAGCAGCTGCAGGCGGCCATTCAAGTGAAAAAGCTTTAATTAACCCACCGGACACGATCTGCCAAGCACCAAAACTGCAGACAACGGTGGAGATCAAACCAGAGCAAACAGGAGAGAGAATATCAGACCTTCACTGCTAATGAATGCTAACGTTGCTCCATGTCTGCGGGATCAGTAAATAAGCAACTGTTTGCCAGCAAGTTCACTGTAAGAATTTAAAGAATGATAATGTGGGTGTTGTGTTTGCAGCTTGTTCCACTGCACCTAAGTGGACAAAAAAAAGCTGATGTTGTTTTAAGCAGGTGAGCAGCTAGCTTAGCAAAACCACCTGCAGGCCTACAGGTCACCCAGAACGCTGTGTCAACGGTACAGGCTCGACTTCTAACACTGTAACAGAGGACACGTTGCTGTTCAAATGTTTACATTCAATTTAATGTTACTGTTTCCTTAAATTACGTTCTGTGTACTTATTGTGTTAGAGTGGTATTAGATCTCTACATAGATATTACCAGGAGCGACTGGGTAATTTGGGTGAACTGGCCCTTTAAAAACAGCGCAGGGACTCGATATGTTTTCTTTGAGGAGCTGACAGACTGCACAAACAACACACTTCTAGGAACAGCTCAACCTCCAGAAACCAAACGGTTTAGATAATAAATCTAAATCTCAGGAGAAACACGCAGAGTGCAGAAAACAGCCTAAACAGGAAGAATCGAATGTTCCGCCTCCTCCCGCGAAACATAATGCCTCGTGTAAAATCTTCTGTACGCTTCATGCCTGAACTTCTGTCTCTCTGCTCCTCCGGCCTCTCCTGCCGCGAACCAAATATTACACCATATTAAATTATTCGTTCAAACATTATAAGAGACGGGAGGAAGAGGTTAGATCCACAAAGAGCGCTGCAGGGAAGTCACGTTTTACTGCCTGTGTGTGTGTGTGTGTGTGTGTGTGTGTGTGTGTGTGTGTGTGTTTCTGTCATATGAAAATACTTTTACAGCCATGATTGATTGTTTTCTCGGTGAAAGTGTGGATTGATTTGAATGAAAAGCTGATGGTGGGAAGCTTTGAAATGACACGTTTGTTATGCTCGACAGCTGAGAAGCAGCATTTTAATGATGTTTGCTGCCTGGGTGTGACTTCATGTCAGTGTAGCTGCTTGTCGAAACATGGATCTTAATTTTTAATCATTTTCTTTTTAAAACATCAAGACATTGTGAAAAACTTCTCATTTCTCTCTCAATTTGTAATCATAAAGGACAAAAAAAAGCAAATCTGAGCTGCTGGAACTAGAGAATGTTTGTCACAACTCATTAATTAAACAAATTGACTGTTTCAGCTCTAAAAAAAGACATTTTAAGAACTCCGATATGGCTAGAAAATAGACTAATCACCAAAATCATGATTACAAAACAATTTTTGTAATCAAAGAGACAGCTGCTCGAGCTGTTTAGACACAAATTTGTGCAGAACTTCCTGTTTGTGAAACAAGAAAAACGAGGAAAGAGGAGCCAGAAGTGACAGTGACGAACACTGAGCCGTGCATCAACACCCTGATGCTCAGAGGAGGGATGTAGGTCACCTGTAATCAGACCACACATCAGTCTGTGAGTGCCTGGGCGGGGGGGACATCAGACATGATGATTGTTCTGACCTACTCACCTGTTGAGGGGAAACAGATCATCCCACCGCAGGGGGGCTACGGCTAACAGCAGACAGAAAGAAAAGGAAGGTTGGATGCGTGATGCAATGCTGATGACTGCGCAACGAGACCGACACTATAAAAAACAACATCCTTAACTTTATGCCTAATTATTCTAGTTGAACCAATTAATCTTTGATAGTTTACTCAGTTAGATCTGCGGGTAAATTTCATGTTGGGTGTGTTTCAGGTCGGGTCTTAGGTTGTTCAGGCGGTAAACTATTTATTGTCACTTTGACCTTGCTAAATAGAGTAAAAATCAAAATAAATACTTTTGTCATTGCATAAATGTGGCCTTTACCCTGAATTAGTGAAGCTGCTGTACTCTTCTTATGTTCAGCTCCAGCAGGGCCCACTGTCCACTCTCTTACTGTATGTACAGCAGCCGTTGAGCCAATGCCCACATCCAGGGCTGTCAACAGACTTGCTGGGGCCCGGGGACAAGAGACCATCATAGGGCCCCTCCAGCATGTTTAGAGTATATAACAATGACAGATTTACGTAAATTTCCCGCTTCAGGGCACGTATGTAGCGTAGCCTTAAGTGCGCCAGAGTGGGGTCAAACCATTCTCTGCTAAGACGGGGGGTAGGGATGTATATATATATATATACTGGAAATATTTAATATGTTAAAGTTTTTAAGTATATGTTGAGTAGAAAATAATATTTAATTCTTCAGGCAATGATTTAATTAAAAAGAAATATGTGAATGTAAAGTAAAATAAATTAAGGGTCATTCAGGGGCCCCTATGGTCCTGAGGCCCGGGACAACATACCCGGTTGCCCACCCCTGTCGACGGGCTTGCCCACATCCTTACAACACTGCCCAAACTTTAATGGACTTCAAACAGACACAGAGCATTAGGTCTCATTATAGCCGGATGATTTACTTATTTACATTTGCAATCCTTCTGCGCCAACAATACAACGTTTTTCCTAAACGTACGTATATTCATTAAAAACCCTTCAAGTGATCTAATGTAATCTCAGTCTTTATATGGGAACATAGAATCACTGCATCAGGAAAGCCTAATCGGGTACAGGAAGAGAAATCTCACGGCGCTTCTTCTTCTCCTCTATTGCATGTACAGTGCATCTCTCCTTGTGAATGGGGAATCCATCATCCAGTGCCGTTGTCTTTCATACATCAAAAATTCGGAATTTAGGAAACATTTCAGGTTATGGGAAGCATCCACGTGCATACACACTTCAACTGTGGCACAGAAATGTAATCAGGTGTATAAAAGTCGTATCTTCTAACATTTCTTTCCTTCTGAAGAAAGGAGGCAGGGGCTGGACACCGAGGACACACGTCAGTGTACCTGCAGATAACACACCTCACTCAGAAAGGTTTCTGTTCCTTCTCAAATTTACCCCCAGCGTCTCCAGTTGGTCGCCTTCTGGATTTAGATCTTCGTGCAGAGGGTCGAATCCTTTCTATCTATGCAATGATTAGCTCTGTAAACCCGCGAATGCTGGACCACCTGAGGAAAACGTGGGAGCAGGACCTGGATACACTACAGACTTTCACTGCTAATGAATGGGAATGGGATACACTTCCTCCTTGTGTTTGAAATGGACCTATCCAGCGTAAGGTACTAATTCTAAGTTAGTTAGGATCTATCCGTTGTCCACCCTGCTTGCAGTAGATGCAGGCACTCACCATGGCTCATGAGTTCTGGCTTTACCCGGTTCTACAGACATTTTGGAAGCGAATCTTTTAGTCCTTTAATGAAATTTCCAGTGCGAGTATTGATCCAAACCCACTCGTGGCTGTATGTGGCGTGAGACCGGACGACGCTGCCCTGGGTAATAATATATGTGGTGTTATTACATTTACAACTCTATTGGCAAAACAGCGACTTCTCTTCAAATGGAAACACACACACACAAACACACACACACACACACACACACACACACACACACAGTAGATGGCTGAATGTGATGCTTCACACCAAACTGGAAAAGATGAAACTTTAAGAGTCTCTGTGAGCAAGTTTCTCCCTTTTTGGCTATTTATAAGACACTTTTTTGGGATGAGGTTTGAGGTATGCATCTGCACAGCTTACTGTTATTGTTTATTCCATAAGTTTTCTTTTTTTTCTTATTTTATGCTCCTACGTACAGTCACACAGGAAGAAACGGTGGGATGGGGACTGTAAGGGGCCTGGATTGTACGTCCAGGCTCCTGACATTGTTATCCTGTTGTCTCTACATTGCCCAAAATAATAAAAATATTATCCAAAATGTGAAAATCCCAAGGGGTGGGCACAAAGTACAGATCTGTAAGATTTTTCTTTTGAATAATGAAAATGAATTAGATTTTTTTGGTGAAATTGTTTTAGATTTTGGTCAATTAAATCATGATGACGACCTGTGGCAGAAAAAGGGTTTACGTGAGCAAGCATGTGCAGAATGGAGGTTTTTGACCTCACGTTAGACTCTTGTCTGAGCTCAAATCTGCTGAAATCGAGGCCACAGTATTTGCAACTGCGCTGTCATGTGTTGGACTGTTTCACACTGGAGTCAAGAAGTGGAGCCCAGTCAAGGTGAGCTCGTCTAAAAGACGTTCAAAGAACAGGTACATTAGCACAAGGGCTGCCAGATGGTTTGTTACGTAGAACCGAAGAGTCCCTGCTCGAGCTGCCTCCACACCTAAACCACGCCAGTAGCCGCCAGCGGCTCCTCACAGGACACTGCTTTGTCTGAATCATTGTGGTTTGGCCACAAACACGTAACGAGAAGTCTGGCGAGATGGACTCTCAGCTCACATGATCTCGTGTGATCTCGCAAATCCAGCTGCCTCGCAAGGAAAGTATGAAGCTGGCCACCAACATAACCGGCCCGCGCTTGTTTTTTCAGTGAGGACTTCAGTTATGTAGCCTAGAAAGCAATAAATACAGTGGTTAGGGTTGTATGCAGTAATAGAGTGCAGTCTCGTGCATGAAGCCAATTACAGACCCTGACCCAGACACTTTGTCAGCACCATTACACTGGAACCAAAGACAGAAAATAAAAAATCCCCCCAGAGGGAGGCCAAAGCCACCACAAGCGTGCAGAGCTGCTTGCAGTCAGGACTGCTAAAGATAGACCAAAAAGAGACCCCAACCAGCCTCATAACTCAGTCCAGAACAGAACTCTCATTAGCATCCTCATCAATTTAAATCAAATCAAGCTGCTGCTGTTTGCAGCACATCGCTGATCATAAACATCAGAAGAAGGATGACAGGCCAGACGAATACCGACCGACTGTGCTTCCAGACCACTTAAAACTCCACCTCACATATTGTAATCAGCTCTGCTGCTGCCGAGGATATAAATCACCTCTCGGCCGACGATATGATTTTCCCACTCTTATTACTGCTCCTAATAAAGAAAACCTCTGAGCAATAAAAGCAACTTGTCAGGAACAGTATTTGGTACGGCCCGTTTGTGTGCCGGCGCAGGACTGAACCCAAACCATCTTTTGGTCGATAGTTTGTTTGTCTTTGTGTTCGCGGTCGTATTAGCCATACAAAAACATGTGCGGCTTCCAAACCCGACCGCTCGCATTTCAGGTTTCGTTCTCACAGTGGAGTTTTATTGCTGTCTGAAGATAAAAACAACATGTCTGATCTATTGATTTCCTGTTTACTCTGTATTTTGATTGGTTATGTATCAGTTGGGGGGTATGACTGCTCCAAACCAAAATTCACTCACTCATCCAAAATGCCTTTTTCACATGCAAGCTGCTGTTTGGTAACAGAGTTTTTGGGTGGTCGGCTGAATCCTGCCTCCACAAAAAATAAGTCCTGACTATGTTTTACAGAGTTGCTCAAGCCTTCACTCAATCTAACATTATGCAAAACTCAGCACCTGTTTTTCCTCTCATGCTTCTCTAACCACCAACATATAATGATAATTTCAACAATAATATAATGGATTATATTTATATAGCGCTTTCTCACGATACTCAAAGCTGTTCAGTGAAGGGGGGGACTGACCCCAACCACCACCAATGTGCAGCACCCACCTGGTGGATGCATGGCAGCCATTTTTGTACCAGAACACTCACCAGATATGAGTTTCCGGTAGCGAGGGAGGGAAACACTGAAGCAAGTACAAAAGGGGGGCGATTAGGTGGACTGGTGGAGAGAGTCAGGTTGGGAAGTTTGCCAGGACACAGAGGACCCTCTACTGTTTGCAATCAGAGCTACTGGATCTTTAAAGACCACACTGAGTCAGGACCTCCGTTAAACAGCTCATCCAGAGGACCAGGTCTCCTACAGCACAGCATCCCCTTCACTACACTGGGGCATTAGGATTTCTTATCAGGACCAGAGGCAAGACTGCCCCCTACTGGCCGACCGACACCACTCCCAGCATCAACTTAGTCGTCCGCAGTGGTTTCCCATCCGAGTACTAGCCAAGCCCACACCTCAGCAGGAGCAGGGTACCTAAAGCTCAGGTGAAGTGATTAACTGCCAATTAAACCCAGATCAAACTTTCAGAGAAATCTATTGTCTCCCCATCACCAACATATTACGCTGATGTACTACAAACACAACAGCAAATACATTTTGAGATTGTGATTACTTTAAGTCAACACAATGAGGAAACTTTTACAGACGTTTCTGCTAACCCCATTACTTTACATGGTACGATGATTGCAATCACTTTGTGGTGGCAAACAAACGCTGGCTTGATCACGTTCACAGGCAACATTTTGTGAGGGAATGTATCTCAACTTCTATGAAGTGTCAGAGGGGTCGTTGAAGTCAGTGGCGGGCTGACAAAGAGCAGGATCCTGTCACTGGAGTCCAACATGTGGTCGCTGAAAGCACTTTAATTAAGGTTCGGGAAAGGTTGCGGGCTTGGTTCAACGTTAGTACAGTAAACATGTTGTTTCTGGTGTGTTGCGGACTTGTTTTCTGTATTAAACAAGACCACAATCTTTCCCTGACCTTAACCAGGTGCTGCCAGTGCCTGGACATAACCATATAAAGCTTTAATAATGCTGCAGTGGCTATGAGCAGATATTGCATTGCAAGATTGGATAATTTGTTAGCTCAGCATCAACAACTTGCTGAATGCATTCACAGCCTTTCATCATCAGCCTAATAGAAAACATAATGTGCAGCTTTGTGTTTCCTCCAAAACATATTTGCGGCTTCAGATTAGCTGAACAAACATCTTCGTCCTCCTTCGCTATTGATGCATTACACAATATTAGTATTGTGTAATGAATTCATATTGCATGTATTTAAGGTTCGAATACTTGAGGTCAAACCCAAGCCAAACATCAGTCTATGCTAATTGTACCGTATGTGCTGGAGCTGGATGACTTCTGCATGAAAATATGGCTCCTGCCAGGATTTCCAGTAAACAAATGCCTGAGGCGACACAAGAGCTCATTATGGCTTCGATTACATAAGAGGAAATTCCACGGCTCATTAGCTTTCCCGGCATTTCTTTAAATATTCTGTTACACATTTGTTGTTTGCTTCTCACTCTTGTGCGAATGAGTTTGTGATGTCCAGTGCAGATGTCATAGTGTCGGTTGAAGAGGGTGATGATGGGAAGGTTGTCGAACCAGTTTTATTCATGAGATGCAAGCGTCGCCGGTCAGGTGGGTGTTTTCTAATTTGTGCAACGCAGCCCTGAAACAAGGCAACCTGTTTGTGTATTTTCTCTCTCAAGCATAAATACAAAGCAGCACGACGACCTGCAGCCTGCAGCCCGTTCATTGGCTGCCTTTCAGGGCAAGTCAGGGCACGTTCATTTGTATAGCACCTTTCAACGCCAAGGAATGTCAGAGTGCTTTACATAAGACACAAACGCATTGAGAAAGGAAACGCAAGGCAATATGAAAGGATGCATTCAAATAGGATTTAAAATGGAGAATGAAAAATATCTAATAAAAAATTACAGAGCAGTTTGAGTGCAGAGAAGAGTCTTGAGCCTGGATTTAAAAGCACTGGGAGTTAGAGCAGACTTCCAGATATGCGGTGCATAAAAACACGAGGCTGCTTTTCCACGTTCAGCTTTGTACGGAGGGTCATGGTGGGAATCTTTCCCATCAGCCAGCAGGCGAACACAGAGGCGGTTAACGGAGACGGGGGGACAGTAAACATAGCACAGAGGTGTCACAGAAACAGACACATGTCTCTGTGTTCTGGACTGCGCCTCAGCAGCTGGCTGCGAAAATAGTGAAGCATTTCATGATGGAGAGAAGCTCCAGACTCAGACAGGTGGATACGTTTGGCTCTGGTTGTCCCGTATTTTCAACGGCTTTTGGCCGAAAATGCCAAAAATATAATGACTGAGCAGCCAGAGGAGCTTGTGTCTGTGTCGACGTCGACAACAGATTTAGTGACTGATAAGACAGAGGGGGTGAATGAGGGACTGGAAAGATCTCTTCCTTATCAGTCTCCAAGGTGAGCCGCCCATACCCTGAGCTAAGCCATGAACTGACGTGGTCAGGTCCTTGGTTTTATTGTTTCCTAACTTTTCTGTTATGCAATCCAGCTTCAAATACTCATCATCAAGGTGTTTTAGTGACCTGGGTTACCTGGCTAAGTTGTTGCAGCAAACTGTTTAAATAAAAAGAAGGGAAATAACCAATAGAAACCCTCCATGTTTGAATCCAGCAGATAAACAGGCTTTGGATGATTTGTTGTGTTGAGATTTTTTCTCCTGTGAGGCTTTTCTTTCACTCTTGGCTGGTAGTTTGGGGACAAATGTTTTGCAAAGCCACTGCCGCTTATTTGTTTCGTACGAAAAGCGCGACGCAAATGAGATTAAGGCTGATATTAAACTGTGGAAGACAGAGCTTAGCCGGTAACCTCAGCCAAATCAGGTGTTTGCAAATTCTGCCTTATATTTGCCCAAGACGGTCAGGTGATTTTGCTTAGAGGCTCAGGAAATATGCAGGGATTAAGGGTGTCAGTCCACAGAATGGGCTACCAAGCAGTGTCCATCTGTCCGTCTGTCTCATATGTTTTTGGTATCCATGCAACCATCAACCTCAGTCGTTCCCAGACTTTTTTCTGTTGGCCAGATACATGAATCTTAATTCATGCACCTTTCTATCCTTCATCTCTCTTTCCTCCACTTAATTCCTTTCATTGTCTCTCAGTACTTCTTCTTCTTGTGCTTTTTCCTCCCTCACCTTCCTTTCTGTCCTCCCTAAATATGATTTATCATCACTGATGCTGCCCAATCCCACGATGCAAGTGAAAAACATGAGCACTTTAACCTGAAGAAATTAATGTTCAAGTTATGTCAGCAGCTAAAGAAAGGCCCAAAGACAGAAGAGAGACATTTTTAGAGCTCAGTTTGTATCCACTCGCCCTTTCCTTTCTTTACCCCCCTCCCTACTCTCTCCTCCCTGCCATGCCGCCTACTCCTCCTCCTCCTCCTCCTCCTCCTGGTCTGTGTGGTGAACCACACGGTTAACTGCGGTCCAAGCCTCAACGGCTGTTTCTCGTAGACCTCGTGGCGGCACAATGACACCCTGGGCGGCCGGTTGCCACAAAACTCCACAGTCAAAACAGCTCCATCAACCAGCAGCTGAATACTCCAGAAACTTCTGCGGCCACTTTGGATTAAGGTTAATCAGACCATTTAAGAAGAAAACATACCAGTGCCCGTAGAGCTGAGAGGTTGAGCCGCTGACGAACAATACATGAGACTGTTTAAGATGAAATTACATCTAAGCTTTCCTCCTCATCGTCCTTTTTCTTCATGGGAATCTTAAACCCAGTTTTGTGAGACCTTTGACCAGTTCCCATACTGAAGATAAGCAGCCGTCCTCATTTAAGAATAGCTGACCGGGAGCTCTTATTTAACTTGTTTTGAAAGCTTAACCAAGATCACCAACTAGTTGAGAATATTTTTTAACCCCCATGAAACATCATTAACTGAGACCAAGACAGACGAGACATGGACGCAGCCTCAAAAACAAAGAGAAAACACTGAAAGAGGGCTGCGTTACATATTCTGCCGAGGTTTCTGGCTTTAATTGTTTCAAACTATTTTTAAAACAGGCCGGCCATCTGTGGTGGACCATGACTTTACTGTAAATCTCGTGACAGATCCATGTTTTTGCCGGCTGCGCTTTCTTAATTGGCCAAAATCGAGTCAATTATGGTCAGTTTAGAAAAAGAGCAAGTGTCATGAAATTGTGTCTTTGCGGTGACGGCTGGCAGACCAAAAATGGTAAATGAGTTTTTCTTATTTGAGCAAATATGTGAACTGCTTCAAACGTCCAACAGCAGATGCACACATATTTAGTGTAAGCGCTGTATAAAATATTGCCAACTTGTAAATAAAAGGATTAAGGAGCATTTTGACCCAAATCCTTTTGCTAAAGCCCAACCAGCACCAGCGAACTGCTGTCAGCTGCAGGACACGCAGCATCCAGAAGCTGCATCGGCTGCAGAGTAAATAGAAACGAACATTTCAGCCTCCATCGTCTGCAGGAGGGCTTCTCATTTAGTAAAATTAGGCATTTGCTTCACTTTCTTTAGTGGGTTAGCTGTTTGGTTACTGTTTGTTCCCACACTGTGTGGTTGCTTGCTGCCGGGAACTCAGATGAACACACACACACACACACACACACACACAGAAAAAGAGATAAAAGCTGGCAAGCAAATTATTTTAATGTAGCTATCATCATGCATGTGCTAATCTCAGGTTGGGAATTTACCACCGTCCTCTCTGTAGAGTTGTTTAATGCAGTGATGTGATTAGTGGGCACTCACTGATTTCTGTTGGCAGCACTTTCGGCTGGAGTTAATCTTAACCTCGGGTATAGTTTAAATTCCTTCTCTGGTAAATAATGTCTTGCATAACTGGCCTACGTTTGGGGTTTCTAAGCACTCTTCAGCATGTTGACTAAGTTGTTGTCAAGTCCTCTGCGGTGAAGGTCCAGTGCGGAGGATTTAGTGGCCTCTAGCGGTGAGGTTGCAGATTGCGACTAACTGAACATCCCTCGTCTGACCCTGACCTGGTTTGTCCACTCTGGGCTACCGTACAAACACGGTGGTAGAACATGGCTTACTCTGAGGAAGAGGACTGACTCCCTCTGTAGATATACAGAGCTCAGTCTAAAGTAACAGAGACACAGTGATTCGTATTTCCAGGTGATTAAACAGTAATGAGAACAACTATGAACATTACATAACATTTCCGCCAATACAGGCTCGCAAACTCCCACACACTAAAAAGAACGGCACATTACTCATTGCTCTGCCTCTGAATGCAAACATTTATGATTTTATACACACACACACACATATATATATATAGTATACATGATTTAATCAATGCTTCTTTTTTCCTGGAGAGGATATTCCCTTCTCACTAAAAAATAAAGATATCACTGACGCTTGTGAGCTTTTTTACACCATCAGTGTTGAGGAATTTATTCAGGAGTTAGTTGAGAATCACTCAAACTTATTCATTCAAATCTGCATCTGAAAATCTTCACTCTGTCTGCATCATCTTTGCGTTGTCCCCTCCCTCTGTATCACCTGCCTGATGAATTCATCTGCATTCACACAGAGCGGTCTGAAGTTGTCCACCGTAGCTTTTAACTACAGCAACAGGTGATTTTACACTCATACACATGAAGGTGGGGCCGACAGCAAGGTTTTAGTCCCCCGCCCCCCCCTCAGCTCATTAAACCTGTCACTCGTCTCTCCTGAGGCTGAGAATACCTCAACAGAAGCAGGTGGTGATCATGCAGCTGATCTGATGCTGATTTATCCATATTTTCGAACATTTAGCTTCACCGTTTTTCCATCCTGCTGTCCTCCTCATGTTTAAATATTTGAGTAAAATCATTCGTGAGCGGCTGTCGGACTGTAGTTTTAGGAACATGTTGGGAGCCATGGAGGAAATGGGACTCACATGCTGCATGTAGCTGATCTGCAGCAATTCTTCTTGATTATTTCTTTGGACAGGAAAGCAGTTAGCTGCTATCTCTACACTGAACCTGTAGGTCACAGCCACCCTGCAACAGCCGTCTCACCGTGGCCAGTTCATGACTAGATGACAGATTAATTCATCTTAAATAAATCCGTCCAGAAAACACACATTTACATGTGATCTATAACTTCCTACTGTTGTTCAAACTGTTGCATATTGCTGCTCCCACACAGACTCTTTTTGAAACGTCCGTCCTCGTGTGGGTGGTGTCAGCGAGCACCAACCGCAAGTGACCAGTTCCCAAAAACATGTTTTTATCTTTCAACGCTGAAATAACTCCTGTCCACTGGTCCCTGATAATTACAGCATACGTGACATTATCCCATGCATTGTCCTGTAACAGACTGTTACAAAAACCCTTTAGGGGTCAGACAAAGGGTCCGCTGGGAAGCCAGCAGCGTGAAACTAACTCCTCCAGACACGTACAGTATTGTTGCCGTGGTCATAACAAACCAGGAGCCGCGTGTGTTAACAAGCTCCGACATGCTAACCGCGCCACATGCTGCGGATTCCTTCTCCGCCCGTTGCTGCCGTCATGTGAAAACCTCGCATCGACACTTAAGGTCATCTTGATGTTTTTGGAATGCACAAACCCATCGGGTTTCTGCGTCAAAGCTTGTGAACACGGTTGTAATTTCTAATACTTAGTGGAGGTACAAGGTTTTTGATTTGGCAGTAAGACAGGAAATGAGATGAATCCTCAGGACGTGCAGATGAGGCTGTGCGCCGTTACTCAGTGAGCTGGTAAATAAATGTTTGTCTTCCCTCCCTCCAATTTTCTCTTTTTTAAAAACGGTACAAACATTTTTGCAGCCTCTGTCCAGACGGGATTATTATGATTATTATTTCTGGGTCAGCACTTTTGCTGTTGTTTGCTTTGCTCTTAAGAGATTTTAGAGACAGCAATGGTCAAAATGTATTCTGTAATTCGCTGAGGACACATTTTTAGATTTTAATTGCAAACCGCATGATTACCACCTGCAACAGAAAAACCTCACACAGCCTCACACACTCACAGGATATTTATTCACTGAAGAGCTCGCTATGCAATGGGTAATCACGGTAACTCCAATACAACATGAACGTAGCTTTGTTTGGTACATGGAAACAGGGCACTGAAATAAAAACAGGTCAATAAGTCAACTTAAGGTGAGGAGAATTTCAGTTTGACTCTAAATAGTGATAACGCCTGCATTGGGGAATATGATGTTATCTCAAAATCAAGGAGAAATCTCAATGCAAGAGATCTGAATAAAGTACAAAGTATAAATAATCAAAGCAACAAGTGATACGATCGGTTGGCCAGGCGGTCGGTGATGTTAACGCCACGGTGTTCTCAGCTGGCCTTCGCTCTCCGACCTGGTTTGACATGTTTTGCATGCAGTTAATTCCCCGATGACCCTCCACGACAGCGCCCGGCGAGGTTGCTAAGGAATCAGTGATGAAGCATCTCCGGCCCGGCAGAAGCAGAGCCTGCCCGTGTTCTTGCATTCACGTGTTATCACGTGCGCTCGCCCGTCCTTCCATGCGACCTCGTGTCATTTTAATTTCTCTGAGGCCTCACGCTCTGCCCGCCTGCCTTCCACCACCTCATCAGACCTCCTGCCCGCGGACACAGGTGACTGAAACCACACACACACACACGAGCAGCGGACCCAAGTGTGTGTGTGATTTAACTACAGAGAGGGCATATGGTACACAAGTCTGTTCAGCAAACCACTGCAGTGTGCAGCTGCAACCTTCTACTGCAGCAGACATATGAGCTGAAGCCGTTTGTTAACAAGATGAACCAGATGAAACGACGTTCGCATTTTTTTGCATTCATGTCAGATTTACGTTGTTTCTCTTATTTCCTATTTATAAATGCAATTAGAAGGCTGACACACCTGAGTGCTCAAATTTATTGTACATTATTATGTGGACAGAGCATAAGTTCCACCTTGTGACTCCCTGTTGCCTCAAACTACTGGAAAGAACACTTTGAACCAACGCTAAATAAAAACTGACATAGACCGATCAATCACAATCACAGAACTTACCCAGGAGTTTTGATCTTCTCTCCTCTGAGACTTTGGCTCATGCAGCTCACGTAGCTCCAAGCTAACTAGCTTTACCACCAGCAGCTGTAAAAGGTTGGAAACGGCACCCACCACCCAGAGCTAAGAGCACGGTGAGCTTGGCTTGACATGAACCCCGTAATGTACCAATCACTGGTCCCCACAAACAGAGACCCGACGCTCACCTCTGCTGACAAAGACCTGATTAGAAACAGGTGGAGTCATTTGCTCTGATGAGTCCACCTTCAGGTCTTGCCACAGATGCCCACAGCTGTGAAACTGCAGCATCGATTTGAAACTGTGTAAAAGTACCTATTCCTGACTGAATGTAGACAAACATCACATATCCCAACACCCCAGAATCTGAGCGGTATCATAGCAACCTTTTGAAAGGAAAATATTAATGCTGTAAGCGATGCCACACTCCAAGTTCAAACAACATGGCTCTCCCACTGACCCCCCCAGCTCTCTCTTTTGGCTGAAAGTATTTCACCTGCAGCATTTTTTCCATTATTCTAAAGATGTTTTGTGGTAGAAAACTTAATCATGATTTCTAAGGATGCAAAAAAGCCGCACTGGGCTTCAATGGACGTCACTTATTGACACAAAAGGCTTCAATTCATCTATTGTGCCACCTATGGCATTACACAGTAGATTAAGATTAAGATTTGAGGTTAGATGAAGCCAGTTACCACCAATTATAATAGCCAGTGAAAATCTGAAAAAGCCATATGCCACTTCTGTGGTTTATTTCCCGCTCAAGCACCTCAGATCAAGGATTTCAGTGCTAATATGGCTATTACACACAGTCTGAAGTGATAAGCATAGTAAATTATCTCAATATAAAGATGCATAGCCAAAATATGGGTATAAATACCTTGAATGTGAATATAGATGGCCAAAATTTAGATTTCATCAATATAAATATATTCATGTAGATAAATATATATAATAATTTGTATTTTTTGGAGGACGCCTACATCTAACATTAGATAAAACATGAAAATATTCATTTTCTGTGGTTTTGTTATCAGTTTTTATTGAGGGCATTGAGAGAGTAGGCGTCCCATTCTGTTTTCCAGCTAATAAGACCCAGATATAGTCATCTATTTACAAAAAAATATTCAGGTGGGAAAATAAAAACCTTCTACTTCAGTGTGTCCATGCCAGCAGCACTTGATGATTCAGACTGCTGGGGGCAAAAGTTCAGAGTGTTACCTTTCAAAAGAGACCAGGACCATGAAAGTGCTCCAGGTAGGTCAAGAACAGCTATCGGTTTACTTTGGGTATGCCTTGGACAGGCTGCCGATACTACTGGACTGGTTACTGTTGCATCCAAGTCTAAGCAACCCCGCCCTTGAAAAAACTTTAACAGGTGCTGTTTTCGCAGCTGCCTCCAAATGTATACTACAACCCCCCCCAGCAGCAGGGCCAGAGATTTATGTCCTCAGAGATGTGATGGTGGAGAGCTACAGCACATCATGAGCATGTCGGCTATTTGTGAATGGATATAGTAGGAATGCCTGGTGTCAGGGTTTACTGGGAAGCCAGCGCGCTCTTTAAGGTACATTTTTTGCATCATTGATGGCTAAAAATTGATGATTTTTTGTTAAAATAAAGTGGTGAGTGGTTGCTACATCAATGAAACCAATGCTTGGCTTTCGGAGAGTTGAAGTTAATAAAGTTTAATTTGTGTAAATGTTGAGCAGTTCTGCAAAGTTTTCTCTCATTAACTACTGATCTAACATTTGTGCAGCTATTCTCTGTCCAGAGTGCGTTCAGTGGGAGAGTTGTAGCGAAGAAGAGCTGCGTTCCTCCACTCTAAGTCTCAGGGAGGTGGTCAGGGTGGCCGGTGGGGGCTTTGCATGCCGACTCCTGCATCTGCTAAGGTTTACGCAACAAAAGCACTTTGGTTAACGCTCATGTTTTGAGCAACGGAGTCCCCATTAGTAGCTACCGTTGTTGTTGCTAATGGGGATAGAAATAAAAAGCTGCATAAACCACCGATCAGCAGCTGGTGACGGCAACGATTCAGCAGGCTAATGCACCAACGAAGGCGGTGAAGAAGAGGCTGCAAATGAGCAAACATCAGCTTCGAAAATGAGGAAGGAAATGTACGTTACACATTTGTTAAACCTCAAACTCATTGCATAAGAATTACTGAATATAAACCAGCTACCTTTTATTTGTTCACAAGAAAACTCTGTATGGCACCTTTTGACTTTGCAGAAACGACATCCATCCGTTCAGGAGTTGTACCCACCTATCCTGAGGGTTGCAGGGGGGGTCGGGACCACTTCCAGCTGACGCAGGGCGAGAGGCGGGGTACACCTTGGACTGGTTGCCAGACAATCGCAGGGCTGACACAAACAGAGGAGCAACCATTTACGCTCGCAATCACACCTACGGGCAATTCAGAGTCGTCAATCAATCCAACCTGCATGTCTCCACAGAGGCAAACCCCAGCTGATTGGCTGAGCCTTGTTCCCGTGAGGCAGGTAGCAACATGTGCACTCAAAATCCAATGATGGTCTTTGTACAGTTACTGAATATGATAACAAAGCGTGGGCTAGAGTGACCTCAGTGTTGATTTAATGAATACACACACGTCAGTCGCTGTTCAGTCAAAGCAAAATCACATCTTAGTCTCACAGAAGACAAGCAACGAGAAGGCAGAATGAATAATGAGGCGTTCAATGACGGTTCAGGCTGAATTATCAGAGAGAGAGCAAGTGAATCATGAAGAGGAAGCATGACATGTGTCCTGTTCTGAACTGTTCTGAACTGAACACACACGCATCACAACTTCAGCAGGACGTATACATACACACATTAAAGACGGGGGCATTTTTAGAGAAGTCCGTCTCCCATGAGTCACTGCTGCCCCTCAGCTGAATGAGAGGACATCTCACTGACTCCATCAAAACAAACACACCGAAGTCACGTTATACAAGCACATGTGAAGCAGCGGGACTGACTCATGTTCTCAGTCACATTGAAAAACCTGCAGGTCTCGCTGTTATCGCGACACTCCGCAGAATGCCAAGGCGCTCACGGCGGCCCTGAGCTTTCAAAAGCCAGAAATCATCGGGGAGACGTAGAGGAATGTGCCGCGAGGACACGCGGAGCAAAAACGAATGGAGAAATGTGAGCGTTCGCGGGGGGCAATTGTAGAAAGTTAAACAAACAGAAACAGACAGAAGCTTCATGCGACTGCCGAGACTCTGACGAGTAAACAATATAAAAACGAGGCTGCTGTGTCTCTGTGTCCTGCTGACTGTGCCAGCCGTCAATTTCAGAGGAATTCAGACTCATTAGCCTCCGAAGCCTTCGTTACTGCACAATAACAGCGAGGAGAGACAGCGGCGGCAGTAGCCGAAGAGGTTAGAGAAGCTGGCGTGTGACCAAAAGGTTGTTGGTGTAAATCTTGAGGCCCACAGAGGGAATCTGTCTGGGGGGAAAAAAAAAGGAAAGACAGATGTCTTTTGTCTCCATCAGCAGCTCCGGTCTCATATAATGCTGCTCAGATTACACAGAGGATTTTATTCCTCGTGTTATTATATAATGCTGCGCATAATATTCCTCTGTCATGGAAAGATGAAGTGACAAAGCCACAAATTACACACCCTGTTTTTATATGTGTGTACATGAAGAGGTTAGCAAACAGTTTGGTTTTGGCAAGAAAGCGAACTGGTTTGGCAGCGTCTGAGCACGGTTTTGATCGGTGATTAATTTCAGTGTTTGTAGCGTGTGACCAGGAATGAGGAGAGGGCCGAAAACACGAATGCATGCGAGGAATATCGCAACGGAGAATCTGGATTGCATGATGGGCAAATTTCTAAGAACAGATGTGACTTTATGTCGTGTTATTTTCATCTAAACTTTAAGACAGAGTGGCACCTCAAAATTCACATTCATAAACACACACACACACACACACACACAGAGAGAGAGAGCCGTGGGCCGGGGCCTCTGCTCTGCAGCTCAGCAGGCAGATCTGCGCTGGCATCATAAAACGGTTGTGGCATCTTGGTATTTTCTGGCCATCTGTCCTGCTCTCTTGTATAACAGATCCCTCTGGGCTGTTATTTCCAACTTCTACAATGGGTCACTTGTTGGGGAGAAGGGACACAGGGCATTAATTTGCTTTATCACAATCATTTCAACTCTTGGCTTTGCGTCTCAGTCAAATTCCGAGCGGACACGTTGGCAGAGTGGACGTTCCTGGCGGCGCGTCCTCTCTCTGTTAATGCTGTACGTGCTGTGCAGTCATCATCAGCTGGATGGTAAAATAGCAGAATGGCTCTGGCTCCCAGCAGGCTTTCACCACATAAACACTGGTGCTGCAGGATCACGATGTCCAACGCGTAAAGCATTTGAGGAAACGCCCACAGAAACCATGTGTTTTTCTCCTGATCCTCAACCTTTTTGAGCGAAAAACACACAACGTGAAGCTACACATCGGGACGTGGGACTGGGCCACTTTCAGGCTCACTTTAGCTTCTTTCTCAGTCCTGAATGGTGAAAATGCTCCTTCTAAGAAAGCACCATAAGATGTGTCATCCAGACAAAAAAAAAAAACGCCCACATTTGCATAGAAACACTTCTGTTGATGACCCGACAGTAAAACCTGATTTTGATGTCACAGAAAGATGAATAGATGTTGCTCAACATTCAGATGTCAGGCTCCGTAAACATCCTGTATCTCCGTGGACACACCTCACGATGTTTGGTTTCAGTATGAGTTTTTCCCACCGGCCTTGTTTTTCAGTTTGAGGGCGCCCACTCGCTGTCCTGTTTTCACATTTGTTTACTGTTCTCGGTAATGTGACGCCCGTTTTGATGCACACAGGGAGCATACATGGTGACGTATGGATGCACATGAAGCTATTGGGGATGAGTAAACATGACCTCTTTGGTTTTCCCTAAACAGTCCTTCCTTACCCACATGTGTCAGTGCTTGGACTCAGCTACAGTTTCCTGGTCTGCACATTTCAAAACTGCTCTGAAAAGAAAGTTTTTAGTTTTTGGTGTAGTTTTTGTGTTCAGAAACACAATAAAGTGAAGATTCAACTTTAACAGTGAACTGTAATCTTCCTTCTCACATCTCTTCTGTTGCCGATATAAAAGGATTACATACATTTTTTCAGTATGTAAACTCCACCTTAGGCTTAAGAACAGCCAATCAGAAGCCGGACTGATACAGATCTGTTTAGTTGCTTTGTTTTAAATGAGTCACAGGGAATTTATCATGATGTTTGAGAAACTCTGTCGCCCCTTGTGGCGCTTAAAGGTGATTTAAATTTAGTTTAAAGTGAAATAAAAGATGGCTGCGTATCTGTGGTTGCAAGAGACTTCATTGGCATCAGTTCTGCCACCCTGTAGGTTTCTCATTAATTCATTCAGCCTTAATTTATACAGTGAGAGCAGTTCATAACATGAGGTGAACTGGAGCGTGGCCCAGCGTGCAGGAAGACATGATGAAGCGCCTCCTGGGTGCCTTACATGCTCGACAATGAAAAGGCCTCTGCGTGCCTCTAAATAGTTAAATAGTTAATAGTTCCCTGTGTGTTGTTATTACAGAGGTGTAGCAGTTATACTTTAAATCTGAGCCACATAATAAAAGAATCTGAATCTAAAGCAGGGTTTGAAACCGTTTCACCATGAACTGTTTGATCATCACGACTTTCTGCGCGCTGCTCAACCGACACATTCGGCAAAAAGCAAAAATCTAACGTTCAAAACGGCAAATAAAGAGAGCGGTGAGACAGTACATGTCCCTTCAGAACAGCAATGAACTGTGCACACACACCGTTAACACATAATGGAAATTTCACACACAAACACACACACACACACACACTACAAACTGGGCTACATGTACAATATACAGTCAGATAGAAAGGATAGCAGGGATTTAGCAATGAGATCACGTGTGTGTTCTGCCAAGCAGCCGTGACAGCATGATGTAACACGTGAGATACACACACACACACACACACACACACACACCCTTAAATCAACTCTGTTCAACTGTCCAACATGTAGACAGACTCAGGGGACTGAGCGAGAAATACGACCTAATGAGAACCCCCCTTCCCTCCCTCTCCACACACAGCAGACTGAACTCTATGTTGGAATACAACACCTAAAAAGACACACACACACACACACACACACAGAGGCACTGTACCAGCAGCACAGATGCTCACTTCCTGTTACTGTCATTTAAACAAGAGGCTGAGGATGCAGCTGCGTTAAAGGTCCAGTGTGCAGGAGTTAGTGGCATCTAGAGGTGAGGTTGCAGATTGCACCTGGCTGAACAGGCCTCGTCCCACCCCTGGAAACCTGACGGTAAAACATGCCGAACTCCATGGAGGAGGACCTGCTCCCTCTGTAGATGTAAAAGTGCTAATGAAACACATTATGCAAACACAGCCCACATGGGATTTATTTCAAATCTGGTTGCAAAGGAAAGTTTTCATCTCACATAATCTACATGTTGATGCTGCACTAGCTTTAAGGAATAAAGGCAGTAATTATTTGGATTTTTTTTCACATTTTCTTTTAAATGTACAGTTGAAAGCATCAGCACACAGCAACAGCTGGCCGCAGCCCCAGAAATCCAACAGTCGGGTACTAAGTTAAACACTCAAAGCAAGTTTTTGTTACGCTGCTCAGTGTTAAATACAGAAATAGGCTGGAGACAGTAGGAGACCAGTGATATTTCTGACGCCTCCATGAGAGGAGAAGCTCTGTGTGTGTTTGTGTGTGTGAGCGTTTACTTCATGCAGTCAAGGACACATTGGTCCAAGGTTTCATGAGCCTTGATTTGGTTATTTTTATGTGCTGTATGTGGGTCACATGTCTGTCTCAATGGCAGATTCGGTGTGTGTGTGTGTGTGTGTGTGTGTGTGTGCATACGTGTGCTACATGTCCTTCTGTCTGCAGTTATTCCCGTTCACAATGCTTCACCATGTGACAAACTCTTGTCTATTTCCAGATCAGTAGTGGAATTCATGTCCTGACTTGTCGTCCACTAACAACTCCAGGACAAAAAGAAAAAAAAAGTGAAAACTTTCCACCTTGTCTCCAGCACAGCGAAAGCAGCATGTCATCACGAGCTCAGTCGAGCTCCAGTTATTTTAATATAAGTGAATCAAATGATTGGCTGTTACATGAAGGGCGTCACATGTGGTGATGAATTGAGTATTAATACCAAATGCAGCTCCACATTTTAGCCTCATTTATCTCATTGTCTTGGTTTTATGGTATTTTATTTTATTTATTGTTGCACTACAGTGTCAGTGAACGAGCTGCGATAAAACCACTGTACACCACCTGCCCAGCACCAAACAGCAGACACTTATGCAGTCGATCAGAACTAGTTTGCACCATGTTTTGTCTGTCAGAAATCTGAAGTGTTGATTATTCCGGATGGCCACACTTGAAGGCAGCATGAAAAGGCGTCTGTCAAAGAGAAGGGAGATGCACAGAGGTGCATATTTCCAGACAGACATTCAGAGCGTTGCACTAGTTTGGTTTGCACATGAAAAGTGGCAGAAATAGTTGTGCAACAAAAAAAGAGAGAGAGAGAAGCTTGCGAAAGAAGTTCTGACTCTTTTCGTATGCAAAGCTTCACACAGCTGGCCAATCACAGCGTGAGGTGGGCGTGAATGTCACAGCAGTTTCAGGAAGTTGCAGAAATGGTCGCAGCCCCTACAATCCCCTGTAGGAAAGGTGTGTGTGTGTGTATGTGTGTGTGTGTGTGTGTGCGGGACAAAGTGGAACAAGTGGCAGCTGAAGATCCAGATAACTAATGCAGGAAGTTGGTGGAGACCAAATCAGAGCTTCAAGGAGACTGAATGTTGGCCTTACTTTTATTGGGTGGACACAAACACGACTCCAAATTAAGGAAAAAGCCACTCTGTAGCTGCCGGATGTGTTTGCTAACATGTTAGCCACAAGAACTTTAGCATGTGATAGTATATCAGATGTTGCATCTATCAAATTGTTGTGAAGCTCTTCTGCCCCCTAGTGGCTAAAATCAATGACCTGCTATGATGCTGCAGTAGAAACGCATGCCGACACAGAATCACCGAAGTGTGTCACGCTGGGCCGATGGAAACAGGTGAATGAATCTTGTAAGTTAACTGAATATCTTGAACCACCCTTCAAGGAAAAAGTTTGACATTGTGGGATAAACACATTTTCACTGTCTTTCCGAACAGTGAAAGCATCCTCGCGTGTGTTTAGAGGTGTGAATACATGAAGCGGTGACATATACAGGCTCTGGTGTAATGAGTAGCACTATTAGCACTAAAGCAACTGTATGGTTAAGACAAACAAGACCACATTAAAGCTGAGTGTTGCTTTGAATGAGACATTTTTTTCAGCTTTGCAAGAAGAAAACTACAAAGATGCAGAAATCGCGATCAATTAAAGAATGTTTTTTTGTCAGCTGTGTGAGCAACAAACAGAAGCTGAGTATTTAATCATCTTTCAGTGCAGCTCAGATCTTTATTCTCCCACATGAGGACATTCTCTTTGAGGCAAGACAACAAGAAACACAACGACATGAAACACAATTAGACGATTAAAGACACTCAAAGTGTGACAGCTCGTTTTGGTAGAAAGTGTAATTTGGTTATATGATTTCCAGCCAACAAGCTTCCAGTCGCAAGTTCACCGCTTTCATCCGTGAGTAGCTACAGCAGGACGTTCGTCAGTGTTGGGTGCTGGAGGAAAAGTGACAGAGGCAGATTGAAATAACTTCAGCCACATCAGAGACACCGTTGACTGAGTGTGAAACATCTGAGCTCCGGTGATTAGAGCTCAAAAATACCTCTGACACAAGTGTAAAGCCACGCGAAGCATGAAGTCATGAAGCATGTATTAGCGGACCGCTTCGAGGAACTGGATGACATAATGTGAGGACCCTCCCGTCTGTCAGCACCTCAAACTGTCGCTGGAATTTGCTGAAAATCACAAACTGGCAACACAAGAGTGAAGGAATGAAGCCCTTCTACATTTAACGTCAATAATTTTGTTTGCACTCAGCAACATATCCGATGAGCATCATGTGAGCTGCGGTTATTGAATGCTGCCATAATATTTGTCTTTTATCTTTGGGAAAATCAGGTGTTCCAAATGAAATGAGATCTTGTAACATGGATCAAAAACCAGTGGGTCATATTTCATCTTTTCAGAAAGAGTAAATGAGTTAATACTCTGCAAAACAGGACACCGAGCAAAGAAAGTTAGCGGAACAGCAGTGAATTCACAGGTGTGGTCAATGCTGCAGCTGCACACTGCAGCTCTGTGAGGACGGTGGAGCTAACATGCTAATGTTTACCGTGTAGCCCTGCACACACAGCGCAGCTGAGGCTGATGGGAGTGTGATCCCAGCATTGGACGTGTTAAAACATTAAACCTGATGTTGACGCCAGATGAAAAGTCTCGCAGACGTCATAACGATTCATTGGGACACAAATGTCAAATTTCATGGCGTTCCATCTCAGCTGATGAAATATTTCACTCAGAACCACGAATGTCGACCTCATGGAGGCTCTAGATAAAAATAGTTTGTTTATTTATTCATTAATATAAATAGCTCTGGAAAAGAAGTTGGGATCGTTCAGTCAAACTCGTATTTCCTGTGAACCTGAGTTGTGATGTGGCTGAAAGCTCCGGAAAAAGCCATTGAGTGGAATTTAATTTCGAAAAGAAGCTTAGTTGTGTTACATAAGCTTGTTTTTTTTTATATTGTTACTGCCCTGATTGAGTGACATCTATAATAGGCCTCATTAGAGGCAAGAAGATGCTGAGCTCCTTGTTAAAGTGCGTTAAGGTCTTGTCCTTTTGATGCTACGCTACAGTAATGGTCCCTTGGAGGTAGATTTGTACAGTGATAATGTGCAATTGATGCTGATGTGGCGAGACAGGCGGTGCAGCCGAGTACCGCTGGCATCAACAAAAAAACAACCTCCTTGAGGTTTGTGCTAATTTCATACGAAACCCTGCTTCTGGAAAGACAAAAATAAAAAACAGGAAGAACTAGTAAAGATTTCCACGTATCCCCAGTTTTTAATAAGAGTCAGCACTCGTCTGCTGGAAAGAGACGCTCCACCACACCGTGCTGCCTTCAGCTCAATGAAACTTCCTGTTCCATAAAGGTTATGTGCTGAGAGATTTATGTTGCTGTTCAGAAGATGTGCAATTACAGAGGAGGTTTCCGCTGTAAGCACATCGAGATTCAGCTGCAAACTATTTTGTTTGGACCTCTCCACCGAAGAAGTGGTCCCTGTAAAAACAACACGATGTGTGGACCGTTTGGAGGAACAGGTTCACTGTGGAAAGAGTCAGCTGTCGCTTTTCAAAACCGTGAGCGCCACAAATGAAACGTCCAGCTGCGGTCGAGCGAAGGGAGAAATCTCAGAGACGTCCCGAAACCAAATAAAACCAGAAGCATCGACAAGGCGTAACGTCTCTGGACGGAAGAGAGAAAATGTTTCTCATCCTTTACAATCACGGCTGTGATACTGAGCATCTGCAGTGATGAAGAAAGGGCTTCATTTCAAGATCCCGTGGATCGATGCCGCTGCCGGCTGTCAAGAAATTATGTTATCAATATAGAAAATAGACAGAGGGATGGCTGGAAAATCTGGTCATGTCACAATCCAGATCCACATCCAGACTGTTCTGCCTTGTTCTGCACAGAACCGTGTTTACAGCATTAGCATCCTGTGCTGAACACGTTCACCTATTGTAATAATACAAGTACAAACTGGGCTCTCTGTAGAGCAATGTGACTGTAAGGTTGATGGTGGATGTTCAGTTTTGGCTCTAGAGAAGAGGCAGGAGAAGTAAATTAAACAAGACTGAGAGTGCCTGTGAATATTCTCATTCATCCAGGTCATTGTAAGCTTTAGGGCATTCAATCGTTCGCAACTGGACCTCGTCAGTTTGTCTTAGAAGATGTTTCGCCTCTCATCCGAGCAGGTTTCATCAGTTCATGCGCAACCAGACTAGATAGGACAGCTCTAGTCCAATGCAATGGTGTTAGGTTCAAGTATTTATCCCCTGAGAGAGGCCAACCCCCTAATATGCACACGGTGTTAGCATGACTCATGGTAGTAAATGTCGGTGTACTTTAATGCAGATTCTGCAGCTGTAAGGCCTGAAAATCATCCATGATGTTTGGATTATACACACTGAATTCTGCTGATGCTGCAGGTAAGTGGCTGGTTGGTCTCATCTAGTCACCTTTAAAGAGAAACTGGTAGGTTTTCCATTTTCATTGAATCCCATACAAGGCATTGGTCTGTTTTTGGAATTTAAATGGCAGCCTGTGGGGGGAGAGCAGACATTCAGGTTGAGTTCTGATAGGTCATCCTCATCGTCACCTGTTAAACGGCACAGCACTGCGGATGGTTTATCAGATCTATGCTGCCATCTAGTGCTTAGAACACAACAATACATTAGTACATTTCTCAAGTACTTCTTCTGCTTCTACTAAAGTAGTAGTTTTGAGGTGCACAAGGAGGGTTGAATCTGGACTTAGCTGTGGAGACCAGAAGTGAAGAAGCCCCTTGGATGAAAGGTGAAACCTTTTTAAGTTTCTGCAAGCAGTCGCTCTTGATTCAACCCTCCTCGGACAAACTGACCTGGATGACTGAGAAACATAGTTTTGAGGTGCTTGTATATAAGTTGACCATCTGCCTTTCATGCTGCTTTGTAATTGTACCTCACACATTTCAGAAGAAAATGTCTTTTTTTATGCTACTGTCCATTGCACAGCCAAAGTTAGCTGTATTACAGTTTAAGATTTAACATAGAAAACACATGAACAGTTTATAGAATGTGGTGTAATTATAGATGAATATATCTTAATTAAAGCAGAAAGGTGACATAAGACAACAAATTGTGTCCTTTTACACGGCACAGGCCACAAAGATTTGGGAATAATGCAGGAGTCACTGTAGCTGATTGTATTTTAGAGATGCTAATTTCTCAACAAATCCACATTTCATTTTATTCATAAATCAACTGAACTTGGGCCTTCTGCCATATTGCCATATACTCTGAAAAAGGCCATTCTGCATCAATACTTTTTACTTCTTATACATTAAAGATGAGATTATAGGGCCACTAGCTGCATGGCTAACTGAGCTAACAGCAGCTAGTGACTAAAGCCAAAGATAACTACAGCAAAGAGTACAGACAGCAGCAGTTAGCGTCACTCTGGTGGCCAATTCTTAGACACTGTTCATTATCAATTAATCTGAGGAATATTTTCTGGATTAATTAATCATCTTTGTCAATAAAAATGTCAGAAAAAAGTGAAAACTGCCCATTATTATTTCCAACAGTCCACAATGGCGTCCTCAGATGTCTTGTTTAGTCACACCGACAGCCCAAACCCCACAGATATTTACCGTAGTTCACTGTCACACAAGACAAAGAAAACCCGTCAAATGCTCACGTGTGAAAAGCTGGAACCAGTCAGTGTTTGGCAGCTTTGCTTAAAGATTACTTCAATAATTAATTTCCTGGTAATCAACAGCAGAATGCAGCTGTAATTATTACGCACATAATGTTAGTGATGGAGAACAAACTGTTCTGTGGTCAGTAGGTTAAATTTGTGTTAATTCTCACACAAGACTTGTAAGACGTTCTTCTTTCTCAAATCATCTTTTAATTCAAGTTACCAAAACCATGAGAACAAATGTTTACAGACTGACAAATCTGAGCATGATGTACTTCCAAGTCCCACAAACACTACAAAAATATATAAAAAAAACCCCAAAGTAAAAGCATCCCACAGAAACTCAAACATCTTCCAAACATTCACAGACGATGGGTTTGGAGTAATGCAATACCTTTGCTTGAAATCAACATGAAAGTTTCAAACATTTTGGATTTTGAAACCGAAATTTCAAAAACAAAAAAATCCCATAAAACCCCTCCGCTCAGGTTTGTTGTCTCGTAATACTTTTTAAACTCAACAAATGAGACCAAAAGAGGTTCACACACACGCATCTGAAGCAGTTCGGCTTCTTAAAACCATGATGAGACATCTGTAGTTTGGTCTGCGACTTGCAGAATCCGGGAATAAGAGGAAACTAAAACCTCTGGAGGTCACCAAAAATAACGTCCATTTTTTCAGTCGTAACAACTAAAACTTGGGATTCATCAACTTAACAACAAACCCTCCAAATAAAAACAAAACAATAGGCCCTTGCAGTCCAAAACTAAGAGAGAAAGTCCTCTTACTTTCTTTCCCTTGAGTCAAAACCTGTTTTACATGGTTGCAGCCCCACAAAAGGAAGTTGGGAATTTGTGTAGAATCTGACCTTCGAGTCATAAGAGGACGGTGTTGACAAAAGAGTCTGACCTGAGGGGCTGAAGACGTTTGAACCCAGCCCCCGTTTCAGCCTGTCATCGCAGCACCGCTCTCCCCCTCGAGGTTAGAAACTTGCCAGCTGTCACAAACGCTCCTCCACAACAGGAAGTGGTCGGGGTTAGCCCACCCTGAGGGGCGGAGCTACGAGGACGACGCCGTCTCCTCTGACGAACAGCATGGGGATGTTCCTCTTGGTTGACTGAAAACACCCGAAAAAAAGCAAGTTTTTACGATTACTATAAGGATATGCTCAAAATATTCTGTCAAAGTACTTTCAAAAAATGTATTTAACAGAAAAAACAAATATACATATATTAGTTCTGCTTCTTATAGTACAAGCCTGTTCTCAAAACTTTGGTTTGACGCCTGAGACCAAACACATTTTAATATCTCACATATTTCAAACAGAGCTGCAGGATCCTCTCGTGGTTTTACACACCACTGTAATCGAGCTAATTATCCGCTGATATTATCTGACGGCAGATCATCAGTGTCAGCGCACATGTTGGCTGATAAGGAAGAGGAAAACTGCAGGACTGAAATGCTAAGCAGGTTTGAGCTCATTTAGAAATAATGACACCTTTACATCGTAAAGACGCACACCAGAGATGCTGCCTCTGATGATGCTTCAACTGTAAAATGTCACTTGGTCACAGTCAAAAACTGTATCTGTCACATCTAGTGTTCATTAACTATGACAAAATATGTTCATGAACTACTGTTTTATTCTCTACATAAAAAAATAAGCTGCTGAATGTGTTTATTAAAAAAAAAAAAACACATTACTGTCAGCCGACATACAGTCATCAGCTTTTAAACTCCCATCAGTGCAGTCTTTCAGGTGTTTTTGAGTCTGATAAGCCTTCAGACTCACGGATCTGTCACTCAAATCAGCCTCCCTGGATCGTATTTCATCATCTCGCCTGTAACATACCCACACCTTTACAGCTGTTCTCATTTTCTATTAACACAGTGCTGCTTTGAATCCCTGATTAACACAGACAGCCAACTGTGTCAGATGATACACATGATGAGAGACAGAGAACTACAGCTATCATTTTACAAGAGTTTAATGTACAGATATTTGTATAATGTATGCTATAATTGTATGAGAATATGCATTTAAAAGGCTACTTTGTGAGTCAAAGTACAATATAAAGCAGCAGGAAATTCAGGCTTATTCAGGAAAGCCTGGTATGTCCAGACTTGTTTGTGAGCAAAGAAAACACAACAGAAGCTCTTCAGTGAGAAGAAGTGAGGCAGGGAGGAAGCTACATTGTACCTTGTAGAGTTCTTCATACGTCTCCTCGTCAATCTCCACCGTCGTCACCGTCTCCTCTACGTCACCCAGGATCATGTTCAGGTGCTGATCGTAGGCCTGGGACACAAAATCAACCAAAAATACGAATAAATGATCAAACAGCGTATTTAAAAAAGGGACGCTCTGGAGGGAGAGCTGACTGTTCTACATGTCTGGGCTGCAACTGTAAAATATAGAGACCCTCCACACAACCACACACAGGTCCAGGCGTTTCAGCGTGGTTTGGACGGCGTAAGCAGAGACTGAAGGTGCAGCTTACATGCAGCCGGCCGCGGAGCTCCCGGTCGTTCCTCATCTTGACATAGATCCTCTCATCTAGACTGAGTCTGATCAGATCGAGCGGCTCCTCAACAGTGTTGGTAGTTGGTTGCTGCGGCGCACACAAAGGGACATCAGTTAGACCTCTGACGCAAACAGATTTCAACCACCTTCCAGACAAAAACAAAAGCCGCGCCGGTGGACTGCTGCTTCCATAGCTCTGTAAGCCCAGCGCGCATTCACCGAAGAGCTGCAGGCAAATGCACGCAGCATCCAGCTGCACTCCAGCTCCGTCACACCACACCACCTGTTCACTGGAAATCTTCATCAGCCACATTTAGAATAATTTAGTTGTCATGTTCCTGTGTATACAGCTCATTTCGATGTGGTAACTGGTGCGTTTTGGCCCAAATGCTGCACCACTGAAAACATTTATTGCTGTTTAACCATTTTCTACTCCTGTTTTGCAAGAAATATAAAAACAAATGATTGTGTGTGAAAATAGAAAATAACAAAGTTAACATAGAGACAAATACAAATGATCATTTTTGGTTCCCACTGTACAAACTGCTCAGCAACCATCTTTGTTTAGATTCGAAAACAGAGTTGCGGCTTTGAAAGCTGGATAAAATACTGTTTTTAGTGCAGCATACAGATGTTTTTAAAATCCAGGTGTTAGAAGAGTCGTTGGGGATTTTGGAAAAACCTTCACAAATAGTGGCAAGTGCTGTTAAACAAGTCTTCTGGGCTTTTCAAAGATCGCCAGGGATTTGAGAGGAACAGATGTTCAGCTCTGCGACTCTAATAAATGAGCGGCACAAACTGGGGCTGCAGCTGGTGAAATGCTTGATGCATAATTCATAGCAGTGGCACTTTTTCAGCTAATCAAAGAGCAAATTCAGCCACCGGCACACCACCACAGTGTCCTCGGAGGAAAAAACTGTGACATGCAGCAGATCTGCAATGTGGGAGCAAACGATAAATAAGACCTGAGAGGAAGAAATGTGTGTTTGTGTTACAGTTTCTGATGCACACAAAGCAAAGAGCAGGCGAGTGAGGGCTTCAGCAGAAGTCCATCAGTGTTACACAAACCCAACCAACACAGTCAGACTGCCTTGCATTGAATGGTTGCAATGGTTTGTTGGAAAAGAGTCTTTTAACATGATTTTCAGTGTTCAACATAAGTAGGTCTGCTCTGAAGCACCACGCAGCTGATACTTAGAGCAAAGATCAGTCCAGTTCTTAAAATAAGATGAGAGAAACTAGATCAGACTAAAGGCTAAACTCACACTTCAGGACAAACTAGAAGTAAATGGTCAGGAGGGATTATTATATTGTTTTCTTCACGGATTATAGACCCCTCGAATGCTACTGTCTATCCTACATGTTTGAGCTTGTGAGCATAACAAGGCAAACTCGTTTAACTTGTATTCAGCCTCTTTCCAACACGGTAAACTACAAGAAAACTGCACCGAGACCACTCCGCTGTCTTCTATTTCACAGTCTGAATCTTTAAATGTAACGTGATCCTGAGCATTGACAGATCAACAGCACCATCAGACACGTTTTGTCATTAAGTCGGTAGCATTACATGCTAGCACGGCTAAAGTAGCTAGCTTGTTTGACAGGCCTCTTCACGCTAATAACAGAACAAACAAAAACAAAGAACCGCCATAAGCCCCATAACACAAGCACACGAGTGAAACTGTTTGCTGCACTGCTCTCGGGATAATTATATACACGCTGTGTTATGGAATAATTGTAAAATGTAAAGCAGACGCGCCAACCTGCTCAACTTCGTCCGCCATGTTTCTGAGTCTGCGCTGTGTAGTCTGACCAGTATGGGCGTTGCCAGGTCCGCCGTAAAACACGCGTTTTCAGATGTAGGGGGACGGTCCTGCACTTTCTGCTTCTTCTTCTTCTTCTTCTTCCTCTTCTTCAGTTCCGCTCAATTCAGTTCAAATTACTATTAAACAATGGCTACTCTGGGTACTCACTCTTCCTTTTGCAATATTTGTTTTCCATAATAGTTTTCTTCTTCTTTCTATTGTCGACTTTGGTACCTGTTTGCAAGTGATTAGTCTTGCATTAACCTGCTGGATATTAAGTGTAATAGACACTGTGTTACTGTCGTGTATAATGTGTCTAAAACCTGTTTATATTTTTTGAGCGCAATATGTAAAGAAATGGCTTGTGCAAAGCCAAGTCATATAAATGAAGATATAAAGACTTTTTTTTATATTTGATTTAAGGATGAAATGCTGGAAGTTGTGGTTCTTTTTCACTATCCACTAAATCATATATCACTTTGTGTGCCATTGAAGTTTTTCCAAACCTCAAATCAACTCAGTTCCTAGCAGGCGATGCATCATTGCTTCAACTTTAAGACACTATTTCCTGTGTTACTGTCTACCAAAGTGACCAGTATTGATACACATCATGCAAAGTGTTAATTAAAAGAAAATTGTATAAAAAATTTGTATTATTTATTTGAATTGATTTCTTCTTTTTTTTAAAAAAATGGACTTTTTCCAGTTTATTATTCTATTAATAAGGACATGCAATAAGAATTATATTATAATTAATATTCAATTAATAAGAAAACAAGTTAAAATTGTTACATTCAAAAGTGGAGTCATCATGGTTTTAAACTGACCTATAGGTATACCACTGTGTTAAGTTTTAATTTGTCTCGTGAAATATTGTATGCAGAACAAAAACTAAAAGCAGTTCTCAGAAATTAAAGGAGAACAGAACATACAGTAGGCTGTCACTCTACAGTGGTGACAAGTAACTCAGTATATTTAAGGACTGTGCAGTTTTGAGCTTACTAGTACTTCATTTGATTATTTCTATGCGTTACCCTGCTACATTTCAAAGGGAAATATTGTACTTTTTACTCCATTTTACACTTAATGGATTTATTTATTGAGATGACAGTTGCAGTTACTTGTCAGAACACATGATGATAGTATAGAATACAATGCATCATTAAGATTAAACTACCTGCCAACAATAAAATACCACTCACATGTCCATGCGTTAACTGACAGTCACTCACATGGGCCACTTTTCTGCAAAACTACTTGTTTTTTTAAGAAGCTACGTTTTGCTGACACAGCTGTACTTTTACTCAACTAGGAATTTGAAAAAAAGAACTCTGATATGCAATGAAGTACTTATACACTGTTTTATTGATACTTGAACTGAAATAAAGGAACTAAATCCTGGCTCCACCACATCACGCATGCGCGCCGCAGGATAAACTGCGAACATGGCAACCCGCTACGTGAAAATAAGCGGCAGCGCTCTCCTCTCCTTCCAGAGCTTTCCATCCTCCACGTCTTCATGCAGCGGCACCAGCGAACCAACTGTTCAATGGTGAGTGATCATTTCACCCCAAACCTTCGGATTTCTGCCAGTTTAGACTCGTTTTCATTCACTAAATCAGTCTGTTGCGTTCACTCAGCTCAGTGAAGCGGCTGTAAAGCAACAGCTGTGAAGTTCACAGCCGGTTAAAATGAGTGCTGAGAGTTTAGGATGGGAATGAAAAGCAAACTGCAGCCTCGGCCACGTAAATGAAGAGTCACACAGAACTTTGCCGGGTTTTCTCTGCATGCATGAGGCTGCATCTTCCTCTGCAGGAGTTATGAACAGGCCTGACGTTAGATGAGACTGGACTCCCATTGGAACATATGCCACGTGTGCAGGTGTCCATCAGCAGGTGTTTTGCAGCTTTTTGGTCAGAAACATTGAGCTGAAACTTAATTGTAATGTATGATCTCTGTTTCTCCCTGCAGAAAGTTGAAGGCTGTCGGGACGCGCCACACAAACCGTTTGAATGCAGCTGTATGTTGGTGTTCCTCCACTTCATTAACTACTCAGTACTGAAGAATAAAGGCCTGCAACGATTAGTTTTAATTACTGATTAATTAGCTGATCATTTTTCCTTACTAAAAGATTACTTATTTGCACAGTAAACCTCAGAAAAAATCCTACAGGCCAGTGTGACCTCTCACCATCATTTCATCATGTGATCATGAGCAGAAAAGATTTTCAGTTTTGTATTTGAGAAGATAAAAACAGGAAGTCCACACATGTGAGAAGCTGGAACCATCAAATATGAAAATTGACTTAACAATTAATAATTAGTTAATTAATTAACAATTAATTAGAGTAATCTTATTTGTGTGTGTTTATGTTTTACTTTGAACTAGACTTCACTCTTTTTTGTGTCTCTTATTCCTCTTAGTGTGTCTTTGTTTCTGTACATATGAAGAGTGTGTGTGTGTGTTTGTGAGGGTGTGTATGTGTGCGCGAGCGCCTCTTCTCCCAGTTCAGCCCAGTGCTACATACTGGGTGTTTGTGCAGGCTGAGGAGGCAGAGCAGAGCAGTGGTGTTGCCCATTCCACCCCCAGCTGCAGCATAGCTCTGTGGTGGAAGAGACCCCTGCTACAAACAGCTAACCTGTGGCTCCAAACTGGTGTTTGACGAGCGACAGCTTTGCTCACTCAAAGTGAAAGCAGCCGATATTCACGGGATCCTGTGTCAGCTCTCCTTTGCTGCTCTGAGAGCGGTGCATTTTAAACTCAGATAAGAGCCGACAGAAAGAGAGCGAAAGAGGCATTCATCAGTGTAATCATTAACACACACAGAGGTGGTAGGTGACCTAGAAAAGGCAGATGGTGCCATAATGCTACTACTGTGAGGGAGATAACGTGTTTCTCCTCCCCTTCTCTCTCTCTCTCTCTCACTCTCATGCTGCTCCATAACCACGTCCTGCAGGATGCGGCGTTGCAGAGAGCGACCACAAGGTGGCGCCAGACAGCAAGAAGACAGGAGTCGACTCTCAGGCATCAACCCAACCAAGTGAATCCATTTGTTTTAGTTATGAACTTTAAGTTTCCTCGTGTAAAAAACTAAGCAACAATCACTAATAGTCTCAGGATTTTTATTGCATTTATTGTTGTTGTTGTTTGGATGTAAGGAAGTTCACAGAGAGAGTGTCTGCTGATATGACATGCACACATTACAAGAGAACATCATGGACGTAAATTATATGATGATGATGATGATGTGACACTGGATGCAACTGTTAGTCTGAACAGTAAGTTCACAGTAAAAATACTCTGTAAATACTTCAGTAGAAGTCTTGTTCGAGCATCATTTGTGTCGGTGACATTTCTTGAATGTCAAAATTTGATGCACTTTGTAGACATTAATTTAATAAAGTCACAGTTTACAACTATCACATGTGTTCTGTCGAACCTGTTACACCATCACCTGTGAATGGTGATGGTGTAACTCGTAACTTCACTCACGGTTACCAAGGAAACACGGGTCAGCATGACACTGATTGTTACAATGGAGGGGGCAGCCGTGGCCTAGAGGTTGGAGAAGCGGCTTGTGAAACTTGGGTGTGGTGGAGTATCCACTCCCCCCCCTCCATTAGCCGGCTGATGTGCCCCTGAGCCCTTGAGCCCGGGGAGCAATATGCTCGGGGGGCGCCCGGGGAGCCACTCGGGGGGCGTCCGGGATCTCACTGCATGTTGCATGTGTGTGTTTCAGTGAATCAGTGATGGGTGAAATGCAGAGAATAATTTCCCAGTTTGGGATCAATAAAGTGAATAAAATTAAAATAAAATAAAAAAAAAAACACTGCTCAGCGTAGAAACATTGGGTGTTAATCACTGAGTTGGCCCGGGGGGAAGAGTGGCTCTTTTTTTTTTAATTGGTCTGTTTAATTTATTTTGGTGAAACTGTCGAACTGTGGAGTTAGGCTAAGTTGTCAAACTAAATATCAACAAATAAAATGCAACTTTAAAATATCAGCGCTTTAATGTACGGCTTAATAGCCGCTGTGCCATTTCAAGCAATGAAATCTCACAAAGTTATTTCAGAGGCCGACAAAAACACCATAAAGGATTCACAACTGAACCACTGACCAAGCATTTATTTTGAAATACTGTAGTTGTGAGGCTGATTTGCTGCAATCACACCAACGTCCACAGCAGGTCAGTGTTACACCACAAAAGCTGAGCGCTCCCCCGCCTGGACGTCCTCAGCTGCCAGCTCAACCACGCTGGAAGGTTTTTAACAGAAAAATTAAAATAAGCTTGAGTGAAACTGCTGCTGTACACCGAAAGATGACACGTAAACGCCCAAAGTGAGGATGAATCCACTGAGGGACATTTTCACATTCACCGGGCAGATCAAAGTACAGCGACAGGGAGACAGGTCAAGGTTGTGGGTCACATTCAAACCACCTTTAACTATAATAAACTAGGACTGATTCATTATTGCTGTTTACTATTTGACCTTTTTGACACCTAAACATCACACATATCTTTAATTACTGACGTCATTTCAAAACCATCAGTCTGCTTCCACCCTCCTGGGAAGACCTTCCACAACATTTTGAACCTGACTGCAGGGATTTGCTTTCATGCAGCCATACTGAGGCTGGATGATGCTGGATGATAACGTCTGGATCGCAGTCGCAGTCCAGATCACACCGATCACTGTTGAACTGAGGCTCAAATAAAAAGGACACAAAAGAATGTGGGCAGAGCCGTCTGCACACTTTTGACCGTATGGCGTGTCTTGTATTGACTGTGTTAGTGTGTGAAGAGGAGACGAGAGGAGTTACAGGAGTGTAGACCAGCTACAGTTGTCCAGGGTCGTCAACCTGTCACACACACACACACACACACACACACAGATTCTTAAACACACACACACGTCAGCATTGTTTCATGAACATTACTCACACTGACGCGCTGACATGAATAACATCTTCTCCATCTGGAATCAGGACAGAAGCAGCTGAAGAAATGTGCCACCGGCTCTGCTGCTCACAGAGACTCATCTGTTCTGGGAGGCTGTTTTTAAATGAACTGTACTGTTCTGACCCAGTTCAGACGACTCTGTGTTTCCTGATCGGCTGGTCAGAGGTGGAACAGGCTCCATGCTGCAGACATTCCTGCTGAAGTCACTCACTTTTTGCATGAAATCGCTTACGCAGTCAAACATGGCACAAGATGCAAGTGAAAAATGATTTTGCTAAAATATTTGCCTAGTTTGATGTTCCTGGTTAATAGCTTTGATATTAAACACAGAAGCTCAAGTTCACAGTCCTGTTTTTAATAATAATAATAATAATAAACTTAATTTTTATGGCACCTTTCGCGCAGAAATTGCAGCTAAAGGTGCTTTATGACACAGATATCACAGGGGGCTGTACAGAGTGAATGCTTTACATAGAAAAGACAGAATGGACTTAAAAACAGACACAAAATGAATGAAATATAAGATGGAGAATAAAACCACTTGATAATAATAATAAGGCATAAAACAATGCATAAAACCACAGAATAAATAATAAAATAAAATAGGCTATTGTAGAGTTTAGTACACAAGCATATATTTGCATTTAAGAAGCTGGAACCAGTAATTTTTTGGCATTTTTCTGTAAACAATTATGTAAATGATCAATCGAGGATAAATCAGTTATAGAAATTGTCACCCCTTAACTCTTCAGCTCTAGATTTTGTTCAACATTATAATTGCTGCCTTGTATTATAATCGAGCCCTAAATTCTTGGTGGAAGGAATTTGTTGTTTCAGCCTGTCTCACATGTCCTCTTCACCAGTTGGGTCTGAATCCACACAAGTTGTCCAGCCCTTCCCAGGGCCCTTTGGGGCCCAGGAAGAGGATGCATCGTGGTGGGGACAAGGACTTCCAGATATCAGCATGAAAGATGGGCACATCCTTGCTTTTCCAGCTGTCGGCTCATGAAAGAGAGCTGGATTTGGTGTTTTTGGACCACAGCTATGCCAAGCCATGGAATGCCCACCCAGATGCCAGCAGTGCCCGGCCCACAAGGACGCTGTTTGTTACCTCTCGTCGCCAACCTGAAGCCTTGTCGTGAGTCAAAAAGCTCCTCGTTGTAATATGCAACTGAACTAGATATCATACTACATCTTGGGGTCATCATCAGCCTTTTTAGCTCAACAAATTGAATCTCTCTGTGTGTGTCTCTTTTCAGAGTGCTGCTGAGAGGTCAGCTGAAAAAACAACCTGGTCTGACAGAATGATTGATGGAACATAATTAAACATTATGACTTTTTTCTAAAGGATATCAGGTCACTTGCAGCTGCACTAAGCAACTTCTCCTTCTGGCAACTCCAAGGTGGAAATGATTTAATGTGGGGTCAGTGAAATGCACACAGCACACTCAGGTTTAGAAACTTAGAGTTTAATGTGATCAGATTGGCCGAATCAAGGGCGTCTCAGTTGGTGTCGATGGAAGGTGCCTCTCTATTTCCAGTTTAACAGACAGCTGGATTTTAATGTTTTGAATAAAAATCTTTGATTTGAGTTTGTGACTGAAACCTTACCTGGACTGGCAGGATAAATCTGGACAAACCCCTCATTAGTGATGCTGAGGTGCAGTGCAGCAGCTCAGTGGTTAACAGTCATCATACAGCTGCTTTCTAACAACACATATTACCTGCATCATGTGTGAACCTGGAGGATGTGATAAGTATATCCACTAGGGGGCAGATCTGGGCTTTTTTTTCTTATCCATATAAGCGTCCTTGGACATTAATTTCCATTCCATTAGGATCAACATGCAGATCATCTAACTAAACTAAATCTTTACACCTTTGAAGTTTCCAGTCAGCTAAACAAACACGATGTGAGCGGCTGAGGACGTGTTTGCAGCATTTTCCACTGAAAATTCACACCACCTTTAAAAGAGGTGAGACTTATATTCCATGCCAGGATCTAAAAATACGCTCTGACAAGACGAGGAAGGGTCAAGAGACGAAAGTGGAGAAATGGAGGGAAGGGTATGGAAGGATAATTAATAGTTCAGAATGAGTGATGAAAGTATGTACCTGTTAGGTCAGTCTGACCCCAGAATAGCCTGAAGTCGTTAAAATGCCATTCAGCCCTGCTCTTTGCAGCAGTGACTGACAGATTGATTTATATGGATTTAATTATGCATGAGGCCAAAGTCAATGGAGCAAACTGAAATAGAGACAAATGCACACATGCAGACACTAATATGTATGCACTGGCAAAAACATGGAGACTTTCAGCGAGCTCGATCAGTCGTTTGTCTCCTCTGTAGCTGTTTCTGCTGGGTCTATTTAAAACAGGCCGAGGAGGAGACGAGAACACTTCCCTTCAGTAACGAGCATCTAATCAGCAGCAGCCAATCACACGGAGACACAAAATGTGAACATGGGATCGATGCGCGTTCGTCATCTCAAATGTCTTGTATGCAGATAAAATCCAGACACACTTTTGTTTACACGCAGCGACATATATATGCCAGCTCTGCTCCAGCCCAGAGGGTGGAGGTGATGCAGCTGTAGCTCATCTAGACTCGTGACTCGGATGGATCGATGACAAGCACAAGTTTCGTTGTCGTCTTCTTGCTATCAGCTCTTCTACCCACACGGATCATGATGCACCGATGAAGCTTCTTCTCAGACCAACTTGTTGGCAGAGACCTCTCCGAAACTGTGTGTGCTTCATGCACATCTGGCAAAGCGAGGAAACCTTCATTAATGATTTAAATCCTCAACATGATGCTGAAATGTAACAGTGACTGACTCATGCTGCAGAAACTGCAGCAAACCGCTTGTTTCAGAAGGCTGACATTTCGCTGAACTTGTTTATGTGTGTTTGACTTTAAACTAACAGATGTGGCTTTTCAAATATGGAGAGGAACACAACTGTGTACATGTATTAATCAGCTTATTTGCTGTTTGCAGAATAACCGGTGCCAGTGTGCCTGCCACGATATACATCATCTGCAGGTCACATTTTCTGCACCGCTCCTCATCTTTCAGCCTTTCAGCACGCAAACACAGTAAAGTTCACAGTGCACACATACAGAAAATAATAATCTTAATCTTTTTGACATTTTGGAGAGTTGTGAGGTGTTAATAAGGGGGTTTGAGGACTGCAGTATTTCACACGCCGCCAGGACAGACCCAGAGACCGCTCACCGCCATGGAGGGAATAAATGTTACATATTACAGCACCTGGCTATAGTGCATTTAGTCTCTAATACTCCAGTATATAATATAATAGTATAATACTCCACAATCAGTCATGATGCATGAAGTGGCAAACTGTGAGTGGGATATATTTCCTTACTCAACTCCTTTTCAATTTGAAATATATCAGCCATATCCAGTATAAGGGACAAATTAAACATGCCGTTCTTTTCTTCTTAGATCACTTTTCACACCTCTCATTTCATTTCCATTAAACATCTCAGCAAAGTCGGTGAAACCCTACAAGAGTACGACATCACGGTGCCACTGAAGTTTCCTGCAGCAGGCTAAGCTCTGGTTTCTTTGATGTCTGTTTGCTTTCTGTGACAGAAACCCATTACGGAGAAAGGAGTTGCAGCAATTTAGGCTGCGTCCCACTGCTGGCTATTTGGAGCAATGTGAATTAGGGCAGCAGAAATGATGGCTATCTATCATGAGGCTAGACTGCTATCGTCTCCTATGCTACTGAGCAGAGGAAAAAGAGAGGGAATAAATGGAAATGAAAGAGGGGGAAAGAGGAAATGAGATAAAGCGGATGAGACAGGAGAGCAAGTGACAGACAAGAAAGGAAAGGAAAGGAAAGGAAAGGAAAGGAAAGGAAAGGAAAGGAAAGGAAAGGATGTGAGGAGAAAATCTGAGCAGAGGAAAGCTGTTCACACTGCAGGCCTGGAGCCAGAGTGATATTATTTGGGGGAAAATGAACTCTATGTATCAAGTAAATGCTCTGCAAAAGATCCCATGATCCCTTGGGATCCCCAGTGTAAATATTTCTGTCTGTAAATGATCTTCTATCTTAAATTATCTGCAAGCCAGATGCTGACATGAGATGATAAAACTTATTTATGCACAGGACTCATGAGTTGTCTTTATTTAAAAGAAAGCTTTGTATGCTTTCTTTTATTACCAGAATAAGTTTCATCAGTAACATGAAATGAACAACTTCTTCTTTCACTATACAACAACTTCTGGTTGCGTGAGGACATAAACAGACTAGCTGGTGAACTTAGTGGAGCATCTAGCAGCTAAACAGTCTGATATTTTATTTCAGGAGTTGGTAGAGACCAGAAGCAGAGTGAATACTGGTCTTATATATGCCAAGTGGACAGAAAGACGTCTTGATATTAAAAATATGTTACTGTGGATCTGCTGGATTTAAACAAAAGCAACTGTTTACTATCTAATTCACCAGCTCAAAAGATGATTAGTATCTACTGCCCCCAAGTGGCCAAAAAATCAGTTAATGCGGGTTTAAAACAGTTGTTTCGTACTGAAGCAAAGCTGAATGATGCAGATTAGATCAGACAATGGCTTGATCAATAATCTTTGTAATAGTGACATGTGACAGTTTTCAAAGGCCCTGATGAGTGAGGTCATCCTCGGTTCTAGGCTGATGTCGTCATTTGGAGGACTTGTTGAGCTTGACTGTGTTCAAATGTTATGTTTTAGACGGACTGAGTGAGAGTGAGAATGTGATTTGACTCGTTTTGTTAATTTTCTACCTTTGGGCCTAACAATGAAACCTGTTTTTCATTAGTTTTCTACTCATTTTGGTGAGTTTCGTTGTTTTCTTTCTCCACACAGTACGTACAGTTTACTGAGAATGAGTACAATGGACACAATGGCAGCTGCTGTTCGACAGCAGCTTAATAATATCTGCGAGTGTGTCTGTGAATCAAGGACTTGTTAGCGGGGCAGACGCTCATCTGTGAGGAGGAGCAGCAGGACGAACACATTAACTGGCTCTTTGTAATGTTAATGTATTCCAGCGATGTCAAAGCCGAACACTCGGAGGTGAGCACGGAAATAGAGCGACACACCACAAGTGACAACAGTCGGGGGGACAATGTGTTTTTATAGGACACACACGGTTTGTATTTTTGTACCCTCACTGACACCACGCAGTCCCAAAGCTTCACCTAAACCCAGTCGCCACAATAAATATCAGCATTGCACGTCTGCAAACCACATGCATGTTAAAACTTTTCTGTACATTTTAATCTTCAATCTTAAATTGTGGCTGTTAAGGTCTGGTTAGGTTTGGGCACAAAAACCTCTTGGTTAGGGTCAGGAAAAGATCAGGTTTTAGCTTAAAATACCTGATTTTTATGCCATAAACAAGGTTGGAAATGATGCAACCAGTGGTCCCACCTATCTGTCGGGGCCCCTGAGCTCATCGAACACTAATCTGACCTACGTCACTTTGATTGTAGAGAAGTTAATATGCTGCATATGAAAAGTATAAGTGTGATGTATCTGTGGTTTGCCAAAAACTACAACGCCAACATTTTATTTCGGCGAGTGGGCATGCCAAGAGCTCTGGGTTGTGAAAACGTGACGTGTCTTTCGTGATAATGAAGCTCGTTATTCAAACCAGTCAATTTATCAGCGTGTCGGCTGGTGGAGAGACTCCTCACAGTGGAGACCAAACAGTACTTAGCGGCCAGGAGGAAGACACAATGAAAACTAATGGACACCAGTGCTACGTCTCTGTGGAGCAACGGCTCTGCTAACACGGTCATTCATCACTGAGCTTCAAGCGCGTGTTGCAATAGATAAAACATTTATAAACCCTCTTACTGTCTCACCTTTTAAAACAAAGCATTATCTTTTTATATGTTCTGAACATTGCAACCTTTGTGTGATACCATACAAGTTAATGTTTAGTTTCTAGGACACTGAAGATGAAAGTGGACGGCTTTAATATTAGTATCACTTGCAGAAAACACACTGATGTTAAAGCCCTTACAAACCAAACACTGAAACATCTCCACAGGACTGTGTGTACAGATTGTTCTTTACTGACATTTCCTCCATCTTACACCTTTATCATTAGTGACGTTTGGTCAACTCCAGTAACATCAACCTGAGCGGTGGTCCAATTACTCCAAAAAAAACTCCAAACACCTGCCTGCATTAACAAGACCTTTAATTACTCAAGTATCACAACTCTCAAGGAAGATAATGCAAGAGTTGTAACAGTAGGTTTCTTTTCCATAACAAAGGAAATTAAGAAAAAATAACAAACAAAGCTGGAAACCAGGGGAGAGAACAGCTGACCGACTGCCACCAGCTCATACTGCAGATGTTGTAGCTGGACCAGGTGAGCTGCACCTTCTGAGGATGCAACTCCACCCACCAGGCTCCTGGACAGAGGCCTGCTCACAAGTTGGTTGTAGTCAGTGTCATGGCCCCTAACATTAACTGAGCTTTCCTTTATCCTGGAACAAGACAAAGAGTAAGCCATGCTAGCAGCTCTGTGAGGCTGTACTCAAGCACAGCTTTGAGCTAAATGCTAACATGAGCATGCTAACATGCTCTTGCTCGCAGCTCTGTGAGGCTGTACTCAACTACAGCTCGGGCTAAATGCTAACATGAGCATGCTAACATGCTCTTGCTCGCAGCTCTGTGAGGCTGTACTCAAGCACAGCTTTGAGCTAAATGCTAACATGAGCATGCTAACATGCTCTTGCTCGCAGCTCTGTGAGGCTGTACTCCACCACAGCTTTGAGCTAAATGCTAACATGAGCATGCTAACATGCTCTTGCTCGCAGCTCTGTGAGGCTGTACTCCACCACAGCTTTGAGCTAAATGCTAACATGCGCATGCTATCACACTGACAACATGCTGATAAGTGGCAGGTATAATGTTTATCATGTTCACCATCTTTGTTTAGCATGCTAACTTTTTATTTAGCAGGAAACGCAAACTACAGCTGATGCTGAAGGGAATGCCATTCGCTTTGCAGCTATTTGGTCATAAACCAAAGTATTGGGCAAATTGAAAATGTCAAAGGAAGTGAAAAGTCCAAAGGGGTACCATATTTCACGGCAATCCATCCAATAATTGTAATATTTCACTCAAAACCTCAAATGTCAACCTCATGGTGGCGCTAGAGGAAATGTCAGTTATTAGGATTCATGCACTGGAAGCCAAAAATGTTTGCACAAAGTTTCACGACAATCCATCCAATAATCGTTGAGATGTTTCAGTCTGGACCAAAGCTGTGGAGCAACCAACAAACGTCGATCGAGCCACAACATTAGTCTGTCGTTTGCTTTTCATTCGACAACAACGATGGATCAAACAATGCGCGACAGCAGCAATCTATGCAAAAACAAATGCATCGTTTATCTCAGAGCGCTGATCCAAAAGACCTAATTGTCCATGTCTGACATGAGCTCCTCATTAAAACAGAGAGATGGTGACCAATAAACACCAGAGAAGAAGAGGCTGCACATGGCCGTGGTAGCTGCACATGATGAATATATTAAAACCATATTTGACAGCAGCAATATTTTTCTGAGCAGTGGAGCTTGTTGCAGAATGAGGGGATCATTTATTACACAGCTTGTTAGACCAAAAGCAGTTGTTAGTATCTGGCATGCATGTACTCTGCATATATCTGGTATTAATGTTCTATACTGTTCACACTGCAGTGTGCATTTGTCTTGCCTCTGTCCTGCTTTAGGCCAACAGCCTCATTACAATTCAAGAGAAACAGGTAGAACACAGCTGCGAGAAGATGATGATTAAGCAGTCTTTCTTGCTTTTTACTCATTTCTGTCTTTTTTTTTCAAAGAATATGCAACGGTAGGTTGTTTAAATAGTTGTAATTTAACACTGAGATATTATTGATGCTTTCTAGCCAATTAAAACTGAGTGTGGCTGTCCAGGAAATGTATTAAATCCATATATTCCACATTGTGTACAGGAAGTTGAGCTGAGGATGGCATTATCTGCTCCATCACAGTATTAGCTCCATTATCTAATGGGTTTGGATATGACTGCACTGCTGCACTTACAGCAAGTCTGCTACAACACTATGTGTCATCAAATATCTTTCACTATTACAGACCCACTTATCGGGTTGATTATCGCAGCGGAAGGAGGCAAGAAATGAGAGAGAAAAGAAGGGCGGAAAGCTAAAAAAGTGATAAATGCTGGCGATAGTGTTTCGAACATCACTTATTCATCTCCATTAAAAGAGTGCAGACTCATTTTCCTTGTTACCACAACAGCAAGAGGGGAAATGGACGGAGCGACGACAAAAGAGGGGAAATGGAAGAGAAATGCTCTTTGGCTCGCTGTTCCGAATTTCACTTTACTCACTACATTTCATGGCAAAACTCAGACCAGTTGTCCAATCATGGCACGTGTGTTTGTGTGTGTGTGTGTGTGTGTGTGTGTAGCTGCAACAATACACCTGACAGAAAGCAGAATGTGGACAATTCTGTAAAATCCTGGTTAAAGTCAGTTGGTCCGACGGTCCACCACTTTGGTCCAGACCGTCTCAACAGCTGTTCAAGAGATCACCATGAAATTTCGTACAAACAATTAAGGTCACCTGAGGATAAACGTTAATGACGTTGGTGATCCTCTGACTTTTAATGTTTTGGCACCAAAAGATTAAAGTGTCTCAAGATTGAGTGGATGGATCAGCCCGAGATTTGGTACAAACCGTCATGGCTGCATTACTTTGGCGATTCCCTGATATTTCCACTTCCTTTTTTTATCCAGCACTTTCTAGCTAAACACCTGCAAACTGAGTCTCACTCCGCCTCTGATGGATTATTGCTCATTAGTGAATGTCACTATCAACATAAACACCTGCATTTTGTAAAGTTCATTGTATATATTGTTTATCGCCCCATCATTCTTTGTATATATTGTTGATTTGATATTTTTGCACTACTTACTTATTGTTCCGTCTTTTAGGGATTTTTTTGTGTGTGTCTTTTTGTCCTCATCTTTTTTCCTTTGCAAGCGCAATGTTCAAACTGGAGTCAAATTCCTTGTATGTGCACATATAATTTGCCAATAAAGCTAATTCTGATTAGCATGTTAACATGCTAAGCTAAGATGATGAGCATGGTAAGTTTTATACCTCCTAAACATCATCATGTTAGCAAGTTAGTATGCTGCCGTTAGCATTTAGCTCAAAGCACCACTGTGTGCAGCCTTACATTGCTGCTAGCACGGCTGTAGACTCTTTGTCTTGTTTGTCTTTCAGTATGATTGCTATCCAGCACCGTAAAACATTTTATACATTATATTATATGTGTGTGTGTATAAAATGGACTTTCCTGTCTCGCGTGGACACCACGCAACATCACTACAAGATGCAAACTCTGGTCCCTGGCACATTAGCAGCACATGAGGCTAATTTTTTGTTTACTGAAGCGTCCATGTTGTGGAGCTGCACTCCGTCCACTCCTGCTTAGGACCATCAGCTTAAGACTTAAACTCTTCACAGACACGAGGCTGCACAAATAACATAATTGCATTGTTGCAAAAGGCCTGATGTAACATAATGCTGGCACTGATGTGAAATTCACCTCAAAAGACTCAGGTAATCCCCCAAAAAACACATTTTAAATGCACACGCCCCATGGTTGCAGTGCATGTGTGACAAAAGCTCTGCAAATACCCCACAGATAGATCATAACTGAGGCTTTGCACAGCTGTTCACCGAGATGCTTTCCTCCATTCTCCACAGAGAGCACAGGAATGAGGAGATAAAGAGATGGAGGGAGACAAGGGGCAGAAGGAGGAAGAGGGGGAACTGTTGAGAAGATTGCTGGTGATGTAACACTTTATTACAGGCTGGACGTTTTGCGACTGCATTACAAATCTATCAGCCACACCGTGGAGGTCCAGCAGAGAGCACGCTGTGCAGAAGTAATGGCTAATGTTTAAAGAGCAGGAAGAAGACAGCCCAGCGAGGCATGCAAATCCGTTTTACAGCAGTTTATTGTTGCACGCTGATAAGGAAATATATTCCTTTTAATAAGTGTAAATGAAGAGAAAGTGGTGAGAGAGGAGAAAGAGGAGGAAGATGGGAAATTAATGAAACAGTAGAGCACTTGTATTAGTTCTCTGTGCCGACGCTGTAAATGTAACAGAAGAATTTAATAACAGTTGAATGAACATGTCAAACAAATCACTGTCTGCATTGTATGTTGAATCACGTCAGCGGTTCGATTGTATTGGAGACGACAGAGGCGAGATGGTAAACCACTTTAATCCGCTTTACTTAGCCTATAGCAGGAAATAAGGACACACACACACACACACACACACACACACTTCAAAGAGGAGATGTGCGGAGGTGCGTTGGTGTATTGTCAAGACATAAGATTGAAGCTGACTGATCCTCTTAGGTTTTTCACACGCACACACACGAACACACACACCTGAAAGTGCTTCACACACACACACACACATACATAAACAGGAATGAGCTGCACATTAACTGTGTCACACACACACACACACACACACACACACGCACACGTCGTTGTGTGACTCAGCTGTGTCACATTCACAGTTGTGAGGGAACAGAGCGAGGAGTGCAGAACTGAAGAACGCCTGTCAGGTTTATTTCTGTCTCGGCTGCCTCTTGTCTGGGCGACGGTGCGACTGTGAGCGGAGCTTCATGCTCTGATCTGCTGCTGTCCCACTTCCCCGCCCCCCCACCCCCCTCTCTGCTCTCCTGCACGATGGCAAAAAATTTAAATGGAAAACTTAAAACAATCCAGGTGTGCTGCAGCATTCAATGTCTTCTGCACGAGCTCAAAATAATGCAAACAGTAAGCAGCAGCTAGAAAAACCAGAAGGCAATATTAAAACGCCTTTATTATGGCAGCCAAACAGGAAATAAGCATCAGCTGTTTGTCCTTATTGAACCTTTAATGACCACTTGAAGGGCTGAAGATAAAGATCGGAAGAGATACAGTTTGTATTAATGAATCCTGCATGTGTCCACTGTCCAGATAAAACAACATATTTTCAGGCAGAACTTTACAATCAATTGTCTTCTGCTATATTATATCTCCCCCCTCCGTTTGAAAAGAAATGCATCCACATGACCTTCACTTGACAAAACATCTCACTGGAACACAGAAAAGATTCCACACGCTCAAATAACATGCCAGGCCAGTAGGTGGCAATAAAGTCTACATTAACGAGGTAGCAAATACCAGAGAAGAACAGCTAATTAGAGTAAAGTAGCTCCTTTTTTATTCATTTGTAGTTATTTTACACTTTTCTGGCTCACAGCTTTGTAGTGCTAGCCAAAAATAAACTAACTAATGGTTCGCCATTGTTGTTTTTTCAGTTATAGACGTATCTGGCACGTGGCAAAGTTTTTCACAAACCACCATTTTACATGAACAGACAGACACACAGAAAGTGGCCTTTAGAAAAATAAGACTACTCAGAGGACCTCATGTCAAAGCCAGAAAGTATATTACTTCACATTTGTGGCTCTGCAATAAAGGATCAGTGGCTGCTCCGCTGGTCACTAGCTGCGGTGGGGATGGAGCTCATGTGGCAACAGCATTCTTATACTCCTGTGTATAATTTACATATATATAGTTGATTTTACTTTTTTTATTCAGTATCCTTCTTTTATTGTCTTTTCAATCTTTATTCTCTGCTGTCTGTAACAATTTATTCTCCCCAGTGTGGGATGTTATCTTATCTTATCTTACGTGCACAGTCCTGTAATCTACAGTGAAAGGATACAGTTTGTGGTTTAATAGCCCTTAAACCTGCAGGTATTAGAAACTACAAGCCAGTGACCTCCCTGTGAATTAGATTTCTTCATGTTTATGTCACATTCATATGATTTCCAGGTAAATACAAAAAAAAAAAAAAGTTTCACTGTTCGTGAATCAGTTGTAAAGGAATCGTAGAAAAGGAGTAGGTGCAATTTTAAGAACTTTTAGTTTTTGTGTGGACACAAATGATTATTAAAGTATTTTATATGTCTTAAAACAGATCAAGAAGAGATACTCAATGGTTTGAATTGTCACATGGTTTGCTAGGCTGCTCAGTTAAAGATGAGGGTTAAGGTTAAAGCTTGTGAAGTGTTCTTGGTGAAAGAACCAACTGTAAAATGATCATATTACACAGTCAGATATATTTTGGTTGTAAGGTTGTGGCTGGGAGGAACCTGAACGCCCCACATGTGCACACACAGGAGGCTAAATACAACACAAAAGCAAACACTTTCTATGCCGTGCATGCATATTCACATCGTACTTCACGGTTCATTTCGAAATTGCTGGTAATTAATTGTCGTGTGGTCAGAAGTTAATGTGTATTTGGTGCAAACGTTGACCTGCAGGCTCTGCTTTAATAAACACATAAACAGGATGACATGATTGTGTCTGAGCTCTTGACCTGATATAAAGGCTTTTTTCAGATGATTGGACCTGCTGTAAGGACCTTATAGCAGCTCAGTGACTTCAGAATACACTGTCACTGCTTGCTACAGCAGCTACCCCGCTGCCATGTTTAGTGAGAGTAATTTCCACCAAATAAAAATGAGACAAAAGCAAGTTTTAAGTGTGTGTGAGCAGCTTTTCCTCTGCTGATCCAGACTGAAGAGGATCCGGAGCCAGAGACAGTTGCTCTTTTCACCAGACGGATCAGAACACGTCGTTCGTCGCCACGGCTGCTCGATGATGTCATCGTCGTCACGGGCAGCCAGAGAATCGCTGTCTTCTCACACTGACTCCAATCTGTCTTCTCGCAGTGACGCAGGGACGGCATATTCATGTGTGTGTAATCCAAAACTTTCATTCTGTGAGGGCATATTAGAGTTTTAGAGCTGAAACGCATGGAAAGCGTGGTTACATCTATTAACAGTGGGGGTGAATTCAAGCATTGAGGTTGTGATGATTCAGGTTAAAGTTGCGTGTTGGGGAGTGCATTTTGTCTTATAGCAGTCCTAATGTGTGTGAGTATGTGTGTGTCACAGGCTGTGCGCTCACAGTGTGTGTCTCGCTCTGCCAGGACTGGCACTGGACTCAGCCACAAGAACCAGCCAGTAACGAGATCTCACGTCTGGCTCTCCCCCCCTGCAGCGACTGCGTCAGCAGACACAGAAAAAGACATCCTCCAATTAGACCAAATATATCCGTGATGCAAGAGAGAAACACACACGGCAAAAACGCATCAACCGTCGTCCGGATGCACGGATGTTTTGCCGGTTAAAAACACGAATCTGTTGTTTTGTTAAGAAAACGGGCAGTTTGTGTGACGTAAAGTCCTCCTTTTGCCTTCCTTCCTGCTGACGTGAGGACCAGTGGCGTGCACGGACTTTCTGAAGGGCAGGGGCGAAAAGGAAAAAAAGGGCACATATAGCACATCCTTGCCACTGAAGAGGGCACTTTAACACGCGTTTTGGCTCCCAGGGGGCACTTTAGCGCGTGTTTTGGCGTCCAAGAGGGCACTTTAGCGCGTGTTTTGGCTCCCAGGGGGCACTTTAGCACGCGTTTTGGAGTCCAAGAGGGCACTTTAGAGCGTGTTTTGGCTCCCAGGGGGCACTTTAGCGCACGTTTTGGCTCCGAAGAGGGCACTTTAGCACACGTTTTGGAGTCCAGGAGGGCACTTTAGCGCGTGTTTTGGCTCCCAGGGGGCACTTTAGCACACGTTTTGGAGTCCAGGAGGGCACTTTAGAGCGTGTTTTGGCTCCCAGGGGGTACTTTAGCATGCGTTTTGGCGTCCAAGAGGGCACTTTAGAGCGTGTTCTGGCATCCAAGAGGGCATTTTAGCGCACGTTTTGGCTCCCAGGGGGCACTTTAGCACACGTTTTGGAGTCCAAGAGGGCACTTTAGACCGTGTTTTGGCTCCCAGGGGGCACTTTAGCACACGTTTTGGAGTCCAGGAGGGCACTTTAGCACGTGTTTTTCAAAAACTGTTCATCTTATTGATTAAGCGCGTGTTTTGGCTCCCAGGGGGCACTTAAGCACGCGTTTTGGAGTCCAAGAGGGCACTTTAGAGCGTGTTTTGGCTCCCAGGGGGCACTTTAGCACGCGTTTTGGAGTCCAGGAGGGCACTTTAGCACGTGTTTTTCAAAAACTGTTCATCTTATTGATTAAGCGCGTGTTTTGGCTCCCACGGGGCACTTTAGCATGCGTTTTGGCAGCCAAGAGGGCAATTTAGCGCGTGTTTGGGCTCCCAGGGGACACTTTAGCACGCGTTTTGGCATCCAAGAGGGCATTTTAGCGCATGTTTTGGCTCCCAGGGGGCACTTTAGCACGCGTTTGGGTGTCCAAGAGAGCACTTAAGCGCGTGTTTTGGCTCCCAGGGGGCACTTTAGCACGCGTTTTGGCGTCCAGGAGGGCACTTTAGCGCGTGTTTTTCAAAAACTGTTCATCTTATTGATTAAGCGCGTGTTTTGGCTCCCAGGGGGCACTTTAGCACGCGTTTTGGCATCCAAGAGCGCATTTTAGCACGTGTTTTGGCTCAGAGGGGGCACTTTAGCACACGTTTTGGCATCCAAGAGGGCATTTTAGCGCATGTTTTGGCTCCCAGGGGGCACTTTAGCACGCGTTTTGGCGTCCGAGAGAGCACTTAAGCGCGTGTTTTGGCTCCCAGGGGACACTTTAGCACGCGGTTTGGCGTCCAAGAGGGCACTTTAGCGCGTGTTTTGGCTCCCAGGGGGCACTTTAGCACGCGTTTTGGAGTCCAAGAGGGCACTTTAGAGCGTGTTTTGGCTCCCAGGGGGCACTTTAGCGCACGTTTTGGCTCCCAAGAGGGCACTTTAGAGCGTGTTTTGGCTCCCAGGGGGCACTTTAGCGCGTGATTTGGCTCCCAAGAGGGCACTTTAGCACACGTTTTGGAGTCCAGGAGGGCACTTTAGCGCGTGTTTTTCAAAAACTGTTCATCTTATAGATTAAGCACGCGTTTTGGCTCCCACGGGGCACTTTAGCACGCGTTTTGGCAGCCAAGAGGGCATTTTAGCGCGTGTTTTGGCTCCCAGGGGGCACTTTAGCACGCGTTTTGGCATCCAAGAGAGCACTTTAGCGCGTGTTTTGGCTCCCAGGGGGCACTTTAGCACGCGTTTTGGAGTCCAAGAGGGCACTTTAGAGCGTGTTTTGGCTCCCAGGGGGCACTTTAGCACGTGTTTTGTCTCTGAAGAGGGCACTTTAGCACACGTTTTGGAGTCCAGGAGGGCACTTTAGCACGCGTTTTTCAAAAACTGTTCATCTTATTGATTAGGCCAAATAGCTGATTAATTTAAATGACTTTAAACTGGAAAATAATGCAGGATAAAATCAGGCAGTGCAGTGAATTACAAAGCTTGTGGTTTCTACCTTAGATAAAAGTTCAAGAGGAGGAGGGAGGAGATAATTCAGGCAGTCGCATTCATATCTGCCTTGGATCAGCGTGAGACTCTCCTGATTAGATTATCAATACAAATGATTAACAGGTGTTGGAAAAGATCTGTTTCAAAGTTGTGAGCCTGTTTACACAAAAACTTCAAGGTACCTTCAGTTCCCAAGTTGCACTTGTGCAAGAAGCATCCAGTCGCAGGGTGTAGGTTTGAACGATCACGTTTCAGTCCGTGTTGAATGAATTTACTCTTCCCTTGTTTCTGTTGTTGCATGACCGCTAGCGCCATCTGTAGCTGCATGTTAGCAGCAATGATGAAGCAGCAGCTGATGAAGATCCATTAGCAGCGCTGCAGCTGTTTTTTTTTTTTTTTGGTTTAGTTCCATTGTCACATTTAGGAATTTGACAAAATAATGAAACAAAGTCTGCAGAGAGAGATTGCAGAGGGATTTTTCATGCTTGTACTTTTTCAACACTATACATTTAAGTCCAGCTCATAAATCCTCTGACTCGCTCAACATTTTGTCAATGCCAAGTTTTTGTAATGCCGAGCGAAGCCAATTACATCAGATCAATCAATCTCTGAAAACTTCGGTTCATGCAAACTCCAAACAGTGATTGATGCTTTTAAAGTTTGCTGAAATGTCCTGGTTTGTTACTCCTGCCTGTAAAGCAACAGCTTATCGGCCCGAGTCTGACCAGCTGGAGGCCTGGCTACGTGAGATTAAAGGAAACTTCGGCCAAAAGAAACTCTTTTCATTGTAAA